>NW_026867619.1:0-300000 GCF_020745735.1 Hemiscyllium ocellatum | reverse complement strand
GTAGCCGTGTCCGACGAGGGAAGTTAAGAAACATATAAAGTTAAAAGAGAAAAAGTATAACTTAGCAAAGATAAGTGGGAAAACAGAGGACTTGGAAGCTTTTAAAGAACAACAGAGGATTACTAAGAAGGAAATACGCAGAGGAAAAATGAGGTACGAAGGTAAAATGGCCAATAATATAAAGGGGGATAGTAAAAGCTTTTTTAAGTATGTGCAAGGCAAAAAAATTGTTAGGACTAAAATTGGGCCCTTGAAGACAGAATCAGGGGAATATATTACAGGGAACAAATAAATGGCAGAAGAATTAAATGGGTACTTCAGATCTGTGTTCACTGGGGAAGACACAAGCAATTTCCCTGAGGTAACAGTGGCTGAAGGACCTGAACTGAAGGGAATTTATATTTGCCAGGATTTGGTGTTGGAGAGACTGTTAGGTCGGAAGGTTGATAAGTCCCTGGGGCCAGATGCTCTACATCAAAAGGGTACTGAAGTAGGTGTCTCGGGAAATCGTGGATGCCTTGGTGATTAGTTTGCAGAGTTCGATAGATTCAGGATCGGTTCCTGAGGATTGTATGGTGGCTAATGTTATACCACTTTTTAAGAAAGGTGGGAGAGAGAAAGCAGGAAATTATAGACCAGTTTGTCTGACCTCAGTGGTGGGAAAGATGTTGGAGTCTATTATAAAGGATGAAATTACGGCACATCTGGATAGTAGTAACAGGATAGGAAAGAGTCAGCATGGATTTATGAAGGGGAAATCGTGCTTGACTAATCTTCTTGAATTTTTTGAGAATGTTACTCTGAAGATGGACGAGGGAGGTCCAGTAGATGCAGTGTACCTGGCCTTTCAGAAAGATTTTGATAAAGTCCCACATAAGAGGTTAGTGAGTAAACTCAGGGCGCATGGTATTGGGGGCAAAGTGCTAGATTGGATTGAAAATTGGTTGGCGGATAGGAAACAAAGAGTAGTGATCAACGGCTCCAATTCGGAATGGCAGGCAGTGACCAGTGGGGTACCGTAGGGATCCGTGCTGGGACCGCAGCTTTTTACAATATATGTTAATGGTATAGAAGATGGTATCAGCAATAACATTAGCAAAGTTGCTGATGATACAAGGATATGTTACAGACATAAGGAGGGATCCAACAGCTGAAGGAAGTTACAATGATAGGAAGGTTTATCGCTCAGGGAGAGGAAGGAGATTGAGTGGTTAAAGGGACTGGGCAAGTTTTGTCAGATAGCGAGTTTCTGTGATCTTAGGAAGTTCGAGTTGCAGTGGTTTGTGTAGGTTAGACCGATAGGGAGGATAACAAGGACTGAAGAAGGTACAGTGACAGGGTGTGTCATATAGAAACATCGGAAAGAGGGGCAGGTTTCGGCCATTCAGCATCACGAGCCTGCCCCAGTATTCAATATGATCACGACTGAGCATCAAACTCTGCGCCATCTTCCTGCATTCACCCCGTACAGAGAATATCATAAATGGTGAAAGTTACAGAGACAGGGAGGAGGGTTGGGGGCCAAAGTGATTGGGGGGATGTTTAAGGGATAGGGATGTGGGAGTGATTGGAGGAATTTCCATAGGTACGGAAGATTGGACTGACTGGGGGAGGTAACAGAGTAAGGGAGGGATGAATATATATATGGGGTCTACAGAGATCAGGAGAAATGGAGTGACTGGAGAAGATGACAGAGATAGGGAGGATTCGAGTGCCTGCAGGATGATATAGATAGCTGTGGTTGTTGGAGTTGCAGAAGTTACTTTGATAGGAAAGCTGTAAGAATGGGAGTTTAGATAGGTCAGGGTGGTAGTTGTCGCTACTGGGGTAAAATAGACAAGGAGTAATGTAGGAACTCGAGAGAATACGGGTGGCAGTTGGTGTCAAAAGTGTTTATAGAGAGAGGGAGGGATGCAGAGTCTGGAGATTGAACACATAGTGATGATAGTTGGAGCTGCAACTTTTACAGATTTCGAGAGGGTTGCATGGACTGCCGGTTACACAGTTACAGATGGCAGTTGAAGCTGCAGGAAATACGGCGGTAGGGAGAGTTGGATGGACTGGCGATTACACAGATAGGTGCTGTAGATGGACCTGGAGGAGTGACTGTTAGAGGAGGGTTGCAGGAGCTGGAAAGGAGGCAGATAAGAACAGTCATTGAATCATCAAAGACGGAGAGGGTAGAAACAGGCCATTTAGCCCAAAAGGTTCACATTAAAACTCCAAAGAGTATTCCATGCACAGCGTTCGAGTGAGTGGACGAGATTTCAGAGACAGGGAGGCTTGTGGGTTCTGATCGAGTTTCAAGAGGGAGAGAGGATCATTCAGCCTGGAAAGGATTGTGGAGAAATGCACAGTTGATGCTGCTGGAGTTGAAAGGTGTGTGGAGGTTGGAAAACAGTTGCTGTGAGTGGGAGCCTTATAGAAATAAATGTTATCGTCGTTTTGGGAGGAAGTAGTAGAAACGTGTTTCTAATAACTCTCGCGGTTTGCATGCACAGAGAGGGAAGTAGGGAGGGAAAGATATTCCTGATAGATGGACTGGGTTGTCGAGATAGAAGAAGTTTATTTTAAGAGTTGTTGAGATGAAATGACGTGATAAGGAGGGTAATAGAGACAGGATTGTGAACGGAGATAGGGAGAAACTGGAAGAAATTACTGCGATCGTGAGAGATTTGATGATGGTTTTGGTGATTGGATGCAGTTAATGTTACAGAGGGGTGTAAACACCAGGTGTTTTCAAACTGTTAGGACCGGAATTGGATACAGCTGGTTTCAGGAGCTTGGGTGTTTTTACTGGCTTCAGGAGGTTACAGGGAAATGTTGGCTAGTTGTAACGGAAGAAGGTAGAGTGAAGAAGTATTTTAGAGACCGGAGAATGTGACAGCGATAGAGGAGATTGCAAAGACTGCATGAGGTTGCAGACACGGGTTAGGTTAAAGTGAGTTCATAGTGATGGTCACAGGGCGGTCTGTCGGGATTACGGCAGGTTACGCCGACAGGAACGATTGTAGTTTGTACAGAGAGCTCTATCGGTTAGGATGGAAGATGGTTATGGAGGTCACGTGGTATTGTCAGGTAGGAGGCAGGCGCATTTTCAATGATACAATGATATCATGTGGTATAGGGGTTGGAGGAGGTTACACAGATGAGGAGGTTCTTAAGGGCTGAAGAATGTCATAGAGAAAAGGTGGACTGCAGGTTCTGGACAAAATAACTGAAATAGGGATTATTGGAGGGACTGGAGGAGGACATTATCGAGACAGGGCATATTATTCGGACTGGAGATACGGAGAGTAGTTAGCATTGGAGTAAGTTTCAAATATACTCTTAGTTTGCGGGGAGTAGAGAAGGTTGTAGAGATAGGAACTCAGCGTGAGAAGCAGTTAAGGCTCTGGTGCATATGATTGGAACAAAAGTTGTGTTCCCTTGCTGTATGACTCTGTGATATGACAACAGAGAATGTTGGAGATGAAATAGAGAACTGAAATATCTCAGGCTTCAATGCCACGTTCTTCTGGGAGGTCTGACATCACATGCGTTGTACTGATGTTCACTAAGAGAGCATAGGCCTCGATTGATAACTGTGACATTCCTATGCTGTCTCATGAAGGCTCGATACAGCAGAGTGGAATGTCCTCCTCTCATAAGCGCACGATGATTGAGCCTGCTGCCTTTATCCTTTGTACTCATCCTTCAACACTATATCTATGTCATGCCTTGCGGGCTGATGTTTGAAGCCTTCTCATTGCTCTCTGCTCTGTTCACTGCGAGAAAATTGACCTCGCCGCAGCATTTATTAAAGGTTCCAGATCTCCCTGCCCTCTGGCTGGCCAACTGTGTTCCGATGCATCCAACAGGCGACGACTGACGCACCCAACCATTGGGAAGATTGTTGAGTCAGGACCTTACTGAGAACAAACAGGAGACAGAGAAATAGACAGAATGGGAAATTACACTGGTGCAGTTAGGGTGACACAGAGATATTGGCACTGCTTTCTAAAGAGATCTGGAAAATCCCAGTCTCCATCCGTGGTTTGTGCTGCCTCGTCTCTCTTGAGGAGAGAATTCTGTTGGTCTAGGATCCAAAGTAACTGCAAAAGTGGTAGGTGCTGACAGAGGCAGCAATTGGACCCAGAAAATGAGTGATAAAACATGGCGAAATACTGGGTGAAGTCACTCGAGTTCAAAAGGTATCAGGCTGTAATAGTGGTCAAGAGCAAGGGGGTTTGCTTCATGGTGTACTGGTATCATTAATTAAGGATGAGTGAGCTGTGAGTCCGACAGGTGATGGCCTAGTGTTATTCTCACCAGACTGCTCATCCAGATTTTGATTCTAGTGTCAGGCATGGCCATCTGACTACTAAACATGTTTTAAGGAAGGAAAACTCTTATGGGCAGCAGATCTGCCCTACATTGACTCTAGACCCAGAACAATGGGTTTGACTGTCAACTACCCTCACAATTGGTGTAGCAAGTCACGCTATTTATGGGCAGCTCGCGGACGTCAAGAAATGCGAGTAAGAGCTGAGAGTGTGTGGCTGGAAAGGCTCCTCGGATGATGCCCGATCTTCTTTTTTTCCAGCAACAGACTTTGTGCTCTGATCTCCAGCATCTGCAGTCCTCAGATTTTCCCAATAAATGCTGTCCCCCGAGTTAGTTTTTAAAAATGCTGTGGCACCGCGCTTCAATGCCTCTGCGCTTGTGCCAGTCATTACGTTTGTGATAGGAAATTGTGGGGGAAAAAATCGGCTGAATCTTTGTTTTAAATTACGATTGGAATTATTGATGTGGGTAGCGTGGATTATGTGGCTTACATGGAGGTCGATGAAGTAAGAACTTTGACAAGGATCCACAGGGAATGCCGGGGCGCAGAAACAATGGAATCCAAGGCAAGTTGGCAAATAATTTCCAAGATTGATGGACGGTTTGAGATTGAATTTATTTCACCAAGGATCTGTGCAGGAACCATTGATGTGTATTATTGACATTAAGAACTTGGATGTGAATGTAGATATATCATGAATTGGTTTGAAGCTTATATGAAAGGCGACGGTGCTGCCCACAGTATGGCAGATGGTCTCACAGTACGGTCTGATTTTTGAGGCTGAGACAGAATTTCACGGGAGTAAGTTGAATAGACAAGCCAAGCAAAAACAGGGCAGGCAATGATGGAAAACTGATGAATTAAGCTGCACTTACTTCGATATAAAACATCTGACACGTAATATAAGTGAACTCAGGCATGAATGAGAACATGGGATCGGGATATTACAGGTATTACAGAAACACAGTTGAGGGAGGGACAGGACTGGCAGGTCAATGTTCCAGTGTACGTATGTGACATGAAGGATAGAAAGCAAGGCAAGTGAGGAGGGAGATTTGACTGTTTGATCAGTGAGGACACCGCTGCAACACCTGGAGTGGACATTCCTGCAAACCGTCCAGTGAAGCTCTATTAGTGGAACGCAGAAATTAAGAACGGATCATCACTATGACATGACTGTACTACAGGTCCCCAACAGTCAGCAAGAAATTGACCAACAAATGCGTTGGGAGATAGATGATACCTCTTAGAATGGCATAGTTGTAATAGTCGGGGATTTTAACTTTGCAAACCTAGCCTGACACGGCCAGAGTGTTCACAATTTTGACAGGAGGACTTTGTGAGGTGTATTGAAGAAAACTGTCTCAGTCGAAATGTAAAGGGCACGACAGGAGGAAGGGGTAAAACCTCACCTCCCCTTGGGAAACAAGGGTAGGAAAGTGATTGAGGTGGGACTTGTGGGGTGGGGAGGTGTGAATACTTTAGCGAATTGACCACTATTCTATGAGATTGAAAATATTTATAAAAAATGGTAGACCCCGTGAACAATTTAAATATTAAAATTAGACTTGGGCAATCGTGAAGGTCTTAGACAAGAGCATTCGAAACTTGATTCGTGAAGGATATTTGGAGGTAAAGGAATGGGTAGCACGTGGGAACCTTTCAAAATAGAGATAACATGAGACTTCAGGGACGACATTTTCCTCTTAGTGTGATGGACAATACTGGCACAAGTAGGAATCACGAGATGCCTGGGGATATTGAGGCTCTGGTGACGAAAACGAGTCATGTGTCATATGTAGTCAGCTGGAGTAAACGAATCTTTTGAAAACAGTTTGGGTGTATTAATAGACTTAAAAGGTAAATCAGAAGAGCAAACGGGGACCGGATAAAGCTTTCGTAGATAAGGCTAAGGAAAATCTTAAGCAACGCCAAAAGTGTATTAATAATAGAGGGTTAACTAGTGACAGAATGTGGCCCGTTTAAGATCAATTGGGCCATGCGTTAATGGAACCACAAGAGTTGGGTGAGATCCTAATGGTAAACTTCACGTCAGTACTTAGCGTGGAGAAAAACTGGGGAAGTCAGGGAAATAAATAGTGATGTTTACAAAAAAAGGTCCACATTATAAAACAGGAGACGCTGCAGGCACTGAAATGCATAAAGTATCGACTAGTCCCTGTGAATTAACCAGATGTTTCACAGGTCATTGGGCGAATTTCTGGAAGAAATTGTGGGGCCAATTGAAGAGATATTTCTTTCACTGACAGCCACGAATGATGAGCCGGGAGCCGGAGGTTGGCTCATCTTGTCCCAGTGTTTAAGACGGGCTGGAGGCAAAGCCAGAGACCGAAAGATCAATTCGTTTCGTGTCGGCGTTGCATACATTAGTGCAAGTTTTCTTCAGGACAGGACTTGCATGCATTTGGAAAGGCAAGGATTGATCAGGGATAGGCAGCACAGCTTTGTACAAACAAAGTAGCATTTTTCAAACTTGATTGAGCTTGTTGAAGGTTTGACCAAACAAGTAACTGAAGGTAGAGTAGTAGACGTCTTCTATACTGACTTCAGCAAGGCCTTGTAGAGGGTTTAGCATGGTACTTTGGTTCGTATCTTACGATCACATGGGGTCTGAAAGAACTAGCCAAATAGACACAAAACGGGCTTGACAGTGGAGAGAGAGAGAGGGTGGTGGTAGAGGATTGTTGTGCTGAATGGTGCCTGTGAACAACGGTGTGCCATAAGCATCAGTGCTGAGTCAACTGATGTGCATCATTTACAGAAATGAGTTGGGTCAGAGTATAGGAGTCATTGGAAGTAGGTTTGTGGATACTAAAATTATGTTATAGTGGGCATTGAATCCTATTATCGAAGGGGATCTTGATCAGCTGGGACAGTGGGCCAAGCAATGGAAGATGATTTTAATTCGATTGTTGGATTTTGTTAAGACAAACCAGGGAGGACTAGCACAGTTCATGGTAGGGCCGTGGGCAGTGATGTTCGACAGAGAGAGAGAGAGACCAAGGGGTGCAGTTATTTTGTTCCTTGGAAGTGTCATCACAGGTGGACAGGTGAGGAAAGCGGCATTTGGTACACTTGTCCTCATGGGTCAGGAGCATTCTGATTACCTGCTGGAGACAGATATTGGAAGACTCAGCGATTAGACTGTTGCAGTGATGGTTACACATGTAGAATGTAACCGAGTACAACAGAGATTTGGAAAATCCCAGCCTGTATACTTGACCTGTGCCCATCTGTCTGTCTGGAGTGGAGAATTCTGCTGCCTTCGGATCTCATACCAGCTGCGAGAGCGAGAGTCGCAGACAGAGATAGCAATTAGCCCTATACTGTCAGGGATACCACATGGAGATATATTGAGTGATATCACCAGTGTGTAGGAAGGTGTCAGGATTACACAATGGTGTCCTGAGAAGTGGTTTTGATTCAGTGGACACTGCTACTAGTACTCGGGGAGGACTGAGCTATTGGGATAGCTTCACTGGTACACTGCTGAGGCCAGTTTCGTCTTCAATCATATGAACAGGATAATGCGAACTGATTTATACTGACATGGATGAGGAGAAACAGGCTCAGGTGAAAGGCAATGTTCAAACCAAAAGGAGAATTTTTGCAATTTCGGAAAAGCTTGGGGGCATGTCGAAAGACAACCAGGAGGTAACAGCAAAGGACTGAGTGTAACTAAAATACCATTTCATGAAGTTTGACATAAAGTATGGTTTAAAAAGTAAGTGACAGCTCCTTCATTTGAACGCATAAGACTTCTGCAATAACGTATGTGTACTTGTGACACAGAGAGGTAAACAATTTGTATCCAATCACCATCAGGGAGACGTGGGCACAAGGTGAACTTAAGGTGCGGCATCAATGTTCACGGCTCGGAACTTTGTAGAAAGTCAGGCAGAATGGAAGCAGAAGAGGGAACTGTCATGGTCAGGGATAACAATGGGATTGCACGAAAATATTTGACTCCCAGAATATAGGTCAATATAATTTTAATTTGTAGGTATTGAGGGTCAGAAAACAGAACTGGTAGGGCAGGGTCATGGCATATATTGTTCGATACTCCATTAGTAGGGAATTGTTAGAATTTGCAACGAAAGTCACTGGGATAATTGTGGAGAATTCAATCTTCCTATTCATCGTCTCATTAGTGGTGGGTCACTAGCAGCGAACTGGGGTATCAGGAATTTGGCTGATAACGTGGAATTCAAGTGGAGCATGAGGTTTTAAAGTGACAACTTCCAGAACACCCAACAATCTGAAATTGAAACAAAGCAAACGACGTGTGTATGAGAGCAGAACTGTCCAAAGATATTAGGCTGCACAGACTGAAATGTAAGGCTTTAAATTAACAATAAAATATTTTACGAAAGGACATTCCATTGACACAGGCAAAACTTCAGCAAGAAAGACCAAACAGTGGCTCACTCAGGTCGTTTAGCATTATATTAGATGAAATGAGTTTTCGAAGCCAGTCAACAAAAACCAGCAATTCTGAAGACAAAGTGTTTTAGAACCTAGCCAAAATCTACCAAATCAATGAAGCAGGTGTTAAGCAGAGAGCAATGGTTCTCCTATTAAGTAGAGTGTCCAGCAAGCCGAAACATTGTTGGACAGTAATGAGATGATAAGGTAGACTTAATGTGCTGGAAGTAATGGTTGATGTTCTAAGTGTGATAAGGATCTGAAATACGTTATAACACCCGCAGGAATTGTTCTGGCAGGAAGAGTTCACAGATTTACGGAGGGCAATATGTACTGGAGTGTTTTAAATATATCTCGTGTGTTATGCGATATGGGATGAATTACAAATGCAGAGCAGGTTGTGGAACCCAAAACAGGTAATAGAGAAACAAAGTGTCAATAATGTTTAAATGTACTGGACATTAACAGTGCAGTACGGGATAAAGAAATTTCGATATTGGGAGAAGCTGTTGGAACATGTGGATGTTTGTGCCTAAAGACAGGGACAGTTAGATGGAAGACAGGACGTGCTTGATGAGGAAACGCCAACACATACGCACAGAACATTTGCAGTGGCACACAAAGATCTCACACCTTGCCCTCCCTTGTTACCACTTTATTCACGAGTCGCCCATGCTGAACCTTGTCAATGTCAATGTTAAAGAAAATATATTCCCTGTTTCCTCCTTACCACATCCTCGAAAAGCCAATTAGGTTTGTGAAGTATAATCTCCCAGTCACAGAACCATGTTGAATATCCCTAATCCGTTTTGCTTTCCCAAATACACGAAGATTTACAATGCATTCCAACACATTATCCACCACCAATGTCAGCCCTCACTGCTCTGTAGTTTTCAGGTAGTTTCTTGCAACTCTCAACTGATAGAAAAGCATTGTCCGCCCACCAGTCTTCTGGCACCTCGCCATATCTGTCGTTAATACAAATCTCTCTGCAAAGCGTCCTGCAAGCTGTTCACTAGCATCTCACAGAATCGTCGTATATACCTGATCAGGTCACGAGGATTTATTTACCTTTCCGTGCCTTATGACCTTCAGCATCTCCTGTTCACTATTGGGAAATCTTTTCAAGGCATCATTATTTATTTCCCAAGGTTCCTGAGCTTCGATGTCATTCTTCGCAGTAAAGTCCGAAGCAAAACTTTTGCTTATATCTCCCTCGTCTCCTGCATTTCCTTACAGATTGCTGCGCTGGTCTTAATGGCGCCCTATTCTCTCCCGTGTTATCTTCATCCTTGTGAAAATTTGTTAAATGACTTCTGAAAATTCAAATAACCCATAGCACTCTCTCCCACTCTTAACTATTCTGTCATTTATAGACGCTCTAAAACATAAACTACAACGGGTTCCTCAAAAAGATTTTTTTTCTAAACTCATGCATCTCCATTGTTTCCAACTCTCCAGTAATTGTTTGTCATATCCTTCGTAATACATTCCAGAACGTTCCGACTTACTGTCAGGCTAACACCGTTTGGTTTCAGCATGACTGCACAAAGGGTTTTGCGACTCCTTGTGTATCAACCTGATAAATGTAGCTTAGAGGGTCAGCACGTAATAGAGAAGGCAAATCACATTTTGGCATTTAGTACATAGGCAATGGACTCTAAAAAAAGGTCTTCTAAAATGACACAAGGTGCAAGTCAGACAACACAAAAATATTACGAAAAGTATGAGTGCCCGAAGGAAAGATATTCTTGTATTGGAGGCAAGCCAGAGAAGTTGCAGTCCGCTACTCTTGGGAATAGAGAGATTTTCTAATGGAAGTGAGGAATTAGGTAGAGCTTAGCCTCAAGGGGAGTTTAGAAGAATGAGAGAAACAATTTATGGAATTTTCTGGATGCTGAAGTAGATTCTGTGTGTTTAGAAAATAGAACATAGAACATAGAATGTGACAATGGAGTACAGGCCCTTCGGCCCTCGATGTTGCACCGACCTGTCATTCCAATCTGAAGCCCATGTACTATTCCATGTACGTCCATATACTTGTACAACGACGAATTAAATGTACTAAAAGTTGGAAAAATCTACTACCATTGCAGGCAAAGCATTCCATACCCTTATTAATCCCTGAGTAAAGAAATTACCTCTGACATCTGTCCTATATCTATCACACATCAATTTAAAGCTATGCCCCCTCGTGCTCGCTGTCACCATACTTGAAAAAGGCTCTGCCTGTCCACCCAATCTTGCCCTCTGATTATCTTACATGAAGAACAGTACAAGACAGCATTAGGGCTTCAGCCCACCATCACTACAAAGTACACATTGCTTCTACTCTTCTTCTTCTTCTTATTATTATTATTATTATTGTCATTATTATTATTTTGTTATTATTACTAGCAGACGTTGCTACTCCCTGCTCCTCCTGTCTTTAAGCGATCAAACAATCCTTCGTCTACTTTATATGATTCAAAACTACTTCACCTTCTTGCATATGGAAAACATTCGGCCATTGCCTTCCAGTTCATTTAGCTTTGGAAATGGCATTTCAAACACTTGCTAATATTTGCACTTCTATAATCTCCTGTGGCATCTTCCACTCTTCTAGTAAAAAACTCTACGACTCAAGTCGAGTTTAAAATTCGTCCCTCTCATCTTAAACCTATGAAACAGAGTATGTGACAATTCCAAATTAAAAATTCGATTCCGATTATGCACACGAACCACCCCTATGCTAATATTTTATACGTGAACCAGGTCAGCACTCAGCCTCCGACACTCCAATAAAACGATCCATGTGTGTTCAACCTCTCATTATAGCTAACAAATCCTCATCCAGACAACGTTCTCCTATACCTCGTTTGCATCCTCGCCAAAGCCTCCTCACCCTTTCTGTAAAGTACTGACAAGAAGTGGATGCATCACGCCAACTTTGGGAGCATGAGGATTGCACAGCAAAACGATGAATTGCAGACTGTTACTTGTATACTCATGCTGTGAGCAGTAAAGGCAAACATACCATTTACAACCAAATTCTCTCCGCATATCAATGCAGCTCAGTCCACCGGTCCGATACAGTGCATTTTCCTTTTGCATTTGCAATCCTAGAAGGCAGCAGCTCACCTGTGTCTGGATTAGTTCAATTTATCATTTCTCTCCTGATTTTTCCAGCTTATCCTCATTCCGCTGCATCATTTCATATCCTTCCTCGTCATCCACAACTCCACCCAGATTGGCGTCATCTATTAGCATCACTGACGTCTTTTTGTGTAAATAACTGATATAAATTACAACTCGGCATTTCAGCACTGACCCTTGCAATACACCACTTAGCGCAGACCTTCAATCAGAAATGTACCCCTCATCTCCCCGCAGTCTTCTTTACACAAAACAGTTTTGTCTCCAACTTGCCAACCATCATGAGTTTCATGGATTATGTTTTAATATTCTAGGTGGAAAAGTGTGTCACTGGAAAAGCACAGCAAGCCAGGCAACATTCGACGAGGAGGAACGCCGACGTTTTGGGCATGAATCCTTCGTCGAGAATATGGAGGGGGAAGTGAGGTGAGAGATAAACGGGACACTAGAGGGGGGCCATGTCCAAGGTATTTGGAAAGGAAATAGGTAACTGCAGATGGGGGATAATTGTGATAAGTTGGAGCGGAGGGTGGACCAGATTGGAGGGAAGGAAGACTGACAGTTTGGGCAGATAATGCAGGTTATGCCGAGTCGGCGGGTAGGATCTGGAGTGGAATGGAGTAGTGGATTTGGAAGCTAAAATGCTTAAAAGGCCATTGGACCGGAACATGAATAAAACAATTGAGGCAGACTGACGAAGCACAGGCAAGTGGGGCGTGTTTAGTTGGGATTACAGTCACTGTGGATTGGTTGGTCCGAAGTGTCTGTTTCCGTGCTTTATGATACCAAAAATCCTATTCTGCCTTTTCTTGTGCTGTCCTCCAGCCTCTGCAGAATCCCACACCCAACAATGCATCCAGTCTCACGGCCATCTCTGTTACTGTCATATCATTCAGACTCACAAAACTCCCGTAAATATCACCTCATTCAGCCTTATTACTCTCCCTGTCAATGTCACTTCATCCAGCTTCACAACCCTCCCTCTCATTGTCACCTCATCCTAATTCACAACCCTCACTGTAACTGGTCCCTCATCCAGCCTCAGAAACGTCCTTGTCGCTGTCATCACATCCAACCACACAACTCTCCCTGTTGATGTCATCTCATCCATATTCACGACGTTCCCAGTCACTGTCGTCTCATTCAGCCTCATAACCCTCCCTGCAGTGCCAACCCTTCGAGCCTCACAAGCCTTCCAATCACTGTCACTTCATCCAACCTCACATCCCTCCCTATCACTGACATCTCATCTACACAAGACTCGCTGTTACTGCCATTCCATTCAGCTTCACAACTCTCCCTGTCATTGTCATCCTATCCAGCATAATAACTCTCCCTGTCACTGTTATCTCATCTAAAAACACACCCTCGTTGCTGTTATGTCATGCAATTTCAAATTCTCGCTGTCATTGACATCACATCCAGCCTCACAGCCCTTCCTATAACTGTCATTACATCCATCCTCACAACACGTACTGATACTGTCATCGCATCCACCCTCGGAACATGCCTGTCCCTGTAATCACATCCAGCTTCACAACCCTCAGTGTAACTGTTATCAAACCCAGCCAAGCCACCCTTCCTGTCACTGTCACCTCACCCAGACTTGCAGCCTTCCCAATCATGGTCATCTCATCCAGCCTCACAACCTACACTTTCACTGTTATCCCATCCAGCCACACAGCCCACCCTGTCACTGCCATTACACCCAGCCTCACGAATCTTCCTATAACTGTCATCACATCCAGCCTCACTACCCTTCCTGTCACTGTTATCTCATCCATACGTTACCCTTATCGCCGTCATGTCATGCAGATCCATAAGTCTTCCTGCCACTGTCATGTCATCCAGTCTCAAAACTCTTCCTGTAACTGTCATCACATCCAGCTTCAAAATACTCTTGTCATGGTCATCACATCCAGCTTCACAACTCCCCCTTCTACGGTCATCTCAAACTATCTCACAAATCTCTCTCTGTCACTGTCACAGCATCCAGACTCTCAACCCTCGCTGACACTGCCACCTTATCCAGCGTCACTACCCTCACTGTCTTTGTGATCCCACCCAGCCTTGCAACCCTTCCTATCACTGTCATCACATCCACACAAGCCTTGTTGTCACTGTCATCGCATTCAGCCTCACGACCCTTCTTGTCATTGTTATCACATTCACACAAGCCTCGCCAACACTGACATCACATCCAGCCTTACAACCCTTCCTGTCACTATCATCTCATCCAACCTCACAACCCGCTCTATCACAGTCATCGCATTAACATCATCCCAACTAGCCACCCAATCCACCCTGACAGTGTCATCTCATCCAAGTTCATAACTCTCCATATCACTGTCATCTGATCTGCACAAGACTCGCTGTCACAGACATCCCATCCATCCTCACAATCCTCCCTGTCACGGTCATCACATTAACACTGTCATCATATCTAGCCTCACAGTCCTTCCGATAACTGTCGTCACACCCATCCTCACCACCTTCTTATAACTGTAATCACATTCAGCTTCAAAACACACTTGTCACTGCTACCACATCCAGCCTAACAACCCTCCCATTTACAGTCATCTGAAACAGCCTCACAACTCTCTTTGCCACTGTCACCTTATCCAGCATAACAACCTTCTTTGTCTCTGTCAACTCATGAAGCCTCAACCATTCCTATCACTGTTACCTCATCCACACAAGCCTCGTTGTCACTGTCATCCCATCCGTCCTCGCAATCCTCCCTGACACTGTGATCTCATTCACACATTCTTCTCTTTCACTGTCATGAAATCCAGTCTCACAAATCTCCCTGTCACTGTCATCTTATTCTGCTCACAGTCCTTGCTGTCACTGTCATCTCATCCAGCCTCATAACCCTCCTTGTCATTGTCATCTCATACAGACTAAATACACTCCCTGCCACTGTCATCCCATCCAGAGTCACAAACTCCCTGCCAGTGTCGCCTCAACCAAACTCAAAACCCTCCCTGCCACTGTCACTTCATTCAGACTGACATCCCTCCCTGTCAGTACCATCTCAACAAGTCACACAAATCTCCCTGTCGCTGTCATCTTTCCCAGCCTGATAACCCACCCTGTCATGGCCATCCCATCCAGCTTCACAACCCTCCCATTCACTGTCATCTCAACAAACTACACAAGCGTCCTTGTCACTGTCATCTCATGCAGTCCCACAATGTGTCCTGTCACGGTCATCACATCAAAACTCGCAACCCTCCCTGTCACTGTCACCGTATCTAGCCTCACGACTCTCCTTGTCACTGTCACCTTCTCGACCCTCACGACCTTTCCTGTCACTGCCATCTCAACCGGCCTCATAGCTCTCCCTATCATTGTCATCTCATCCAGCCTCAGAATTCCACCCTATCACTGTCATCTCATGCAGTCTCACAAACCTCCTCAACAGTGTAATCTCATCCAGCCAGACAACCCTCCCTCACTCTGTCATATCAAACACACAAGCTTTCTGATCACTGTCATCCCAACCAGCCTCGCAACCCTCCGCGTCACTGTCACCACATTCACAAAAGCCACCCTGTCACTGTCATGTCATCCAGCCTTACAAGTCACCCTTTCACTGTCATCCCATCCAGACTCACAATCCTCCCTGTTACTATCATGTTATCCAGCGTCACAACTCTTCTTTTCACTGTCATCGCAACCCAGCCTCACAAAACTTTTGATCACTGTCATCACGTACACACAAGCTTCGGTGTCACTGTCATCCCATCCAGTCTCACAACCCACCCTATAACTGCCATCATATCAATGCAAGCATTGTGTTACTGTCATCCCATCCAGTCTCAAAATCCACCGTGTCACTGTCATCTCATTCACGAACTCTCCCCGTCACTGTTATGTCATCCAGGCTCACAGCCCTCCTTATCGTATCATCCCATCCAGACTCACAACCTTCCCTCTTTCTGTAATCTCATCCAGCGTCACATCTTTCCTTTTCAATATCATCACATCCAGACTCACATTCCTCAGGTCAGTTATCACATCCAGATTCACAACCCTCTCTGTCACTGCCATCTCATCGGGCCTCATAGCTCTCCCTTTCACTGTCATCTCATCCAGCCTCGCAACTCTCAGTAACTCAGTATTATCATAAAATATAAGTCTCTTTGTCACTGCCATCCCAATGACCCTCACAGCCCTCAGTGTAACTGTCAACGCATTCACAAAACACTCCCTGTCACTGTCATGTCATCAAGCCTCACAATGCTCCGGAGCACTGTCATCCCATCCAGACTCACAACGTTCCCTGTTCCTATCATGTCATACAGCGTCACAACTCTCCTTTTCACTGTCATCGCACCCAGCCACACAACCCTCCCTATAACTGTCACCTCATCCAGACTCACAAACATGCCTGTAACTGTCACTTGATACAGTCTCATAACACTTCCTGTCTGAATGATTTCATGTTAGACTGTTAACTCATTTTTTTATAATAGAGTCAGTCTAAACACTATGGTACAGGCAGGGAACATAGGGGGCGAACACCTTCAACATATTATCTGACTGATAACAATTGTTACATTTAACCTGAGAATGGAATTTAAAAGAAAACAATGTTTTGTGATTTACATATGAAAGAAATCAAACTATCAAGACATTTTAACAGAGGAATGACTCAACAATAACCAAGGAAATTTTCAATGTATAATTTCAGTTGCATTACACTGTAAAGGTTTGCTATAAACTCTGTGTCTTACAATTGTGTCCGCCAAAGCCACCTGATGAAGGAGCAGCGTTCCGAAAGCTATTGCTTCCAATTAAAACTGTTGGACTACAACCTGGTGTTGTGTGATTATTAACCTCATCCAGTCTGACATCCTTCAGTGACACTGTCAACTCATCCACCCTCACAACACTTCCTCACCCTGACACCTCATCCACCCACACAACCGCTCCTGACAATCATCTCATTCAACCTCACGTGTCTTTTTTCACTGTCTTCACATTGTGCTTTATAATGCTCCCTGTCACTGTCTCCTCATCGAGCCTCACAACCCTCCCAAGCACTGTAATCTCCACCAGGCTCACAAATCTCCCTGCTACTGTCACCTCATCAAGCTGCACAATCGCGCCTATCACTTTCATTAAACTCAGCCTCACATACCCCCCTTCTGATCCACCTCCAGAAGCCTCCCTGTCAAGGTCATCTGCTCCAGGCTCACAACCCTCCCTGTCACTGTCATCTCATCCAGCCTTCCAAATTTCCCTCTCACTGTCATCTCGTCCAGCCTCTCGCTCCTCTAACCCACTGTCATCTCTTCGTGCCTCACAGACCTCCCTATCACTGTCATGTCATCCAGTGTCAACACTCTCCTGTCACTGTCAACCCATCCTGCCTCACAACCCTCCCGTCTGTGTCATCTCATCCAGCCTCACAACTCTCTCTGTCACTGTCATCTCTTCCAAACTTATTACCCTTTTTGTCATTGTCATCCCAACCACCCTCAGAATCCTCCCTGTCATCGTCATCTCACTCAGCTGCAAACGCACCCTTTCACTGTCATGTCATCCAGGCTCGACGACACCTCCTAACACTATTGCCTCATCCGTCCTCACAGCCCTCCCTGTCATTGTCATCCCAGCCAGACTCACAACCCTCCCTATCATTGCCACCACATCGAGCTGTACAACGCTCCTTGTCACTGTCACCTCATCCAGTCACAAAACACATCTTGTCAATGTTATCCAGCCTAATATCAATATCCTTCTTGTCACATTCCTCACGTCCAGCCTCAAAACCCTCCCTCGCACTGTCATCCTTGCAGGCTCATAGTTCTCCCTGTCGCTGTCATTTAATCCAGATTCATCTCCCTCCCTCTCACTGTGATCCCCTGCAGCCTCTCAACACTCTTTTCCCTGTCATCTCATACACACTAATTTATCGCTAACTGTCGTCTTATCCAACCTCACAACCGTCATCAATACTGTCTAGCCATCCATACTCACAACCGTAGGTGCCACTGTCTCCTTATCTAGTCTCACAACCGTCCCTGTCATTGCCATCTTTTCCAGACTCACGACTCTCCCTTGTCACAATCATCTGATCTAGCCTCAGAAACCGCCAGGTTATTTTGATCCCATCCAGCCTCACAACCTTCCCTATCACTGTCATTTTTTCCACACAGCTCTTACTGTCACGGTCATCCCATCCAGCCTCAGAAACGTCGCTTTCAATGTCACTTCATCCTGCTGGACACTCTCCCTATCACTACCATTTCATCTAGCTTCGCTACCCTTCCAGTCAGTGTCTTCTTATCCAGCCTCTCAACTCTCCCTGTCATTGTGATCCCATCTGGTATCACACTCCTCTCAATCACGGTTATCTCATCCAGCCTCATAACCCTCTCTGTCATTGCCACCTGGTCCACACAACCCTCCCTGTTACTGTCATCTCATACAAACTCACAACCCCCCTTGTCAATGCCAATTCATCCAGTCTCAACACACTCCCTGTCCCTGTTATCTAGTCCCGCCTCACAATCTTTCCTGTCAAGGTCACCATATCCAGCTTCACAACCCTCCCTGTCACTGTCATCTCAAACCGCCTCAAAACCGACACACACACACACAAACACACACACACACAAAGAGAGGGAGAGGGCGAGAGAGAGATTCATGGTCTTTAATTTTGAAGCACACACCAGCCCTATCCCACGTGCCATGTCCTGCTCCGCAAAACACCATCTCATTTCAATACAATGAGATACGAGAGCCTCTCAATTTCAGTGGGTGGTGTGAATCCTGTGTTAATCGGATGTCAAGTGACGTTAATTAAGCTTCAATGATTAAAAGTCCTTATGTTATTTTGTCCTCCCATTGTCCTTTAACAACTGCATGTGTATGCCATCAAGGCCGCGTGTCATTGGTTCAGCTACATATTTACTCAAGATCGTAAGTTATTAAACATTTTTCCAGATCCTTGTTCACAAATGACAGAAATATAAAGTGCAGAAGTCACTAAATATTTAGACAACGGATGAATTACCTAAAGGTGGATCACAGGTAGTGAGGAGGTCTTGACGTGATTGTCCAGGGGACATTGCCATCATGAACTAACTCAAAAAGGCTAATGGATATACGTGGCAATTTACTAATAATCCTGGAGAACAGATAGAATCAGATAGACACTCACTGACCAAGAGCCAGAGAGCGAAAAAAGATATTTCGATTTCCAGCAGGAATCAGTTCAGGTCAGTCTTCTATTTTAAAAATTGAACATTCGCATGTTGAAATGTGGTTGGCAGGGTTAATCGCGAATGGGATAAAACAGAATAAAATCACAACAGTGTTGAAACAGTCCACTTAGCCCAACAAATAAAAGCTAATCTTCTGAAGGGTAACCGACAGCGATGCATGCTCGTACAATATTGCTCTGCATTTACCAATGACGAACGCATATAACTCCCACATCTGTGAATAATATGATCAATGTAGCACGGCCAAATCACCCCACAGTGGACATCCTTGGATTTTGGGAGGAATGTGGAGCACCTGGAGGGGGCCACACACATACAGAGGGATAGTGGAAATTCTACACAGACTGTCGCACGAGGCTGGAATCAAAGACAGATCCCTGGCGCTTACGGGAAGCAGTACTAACCAATAGTCACCGTGCCGCCCATAGCCATTGTATTCAAATTGATTTGCTAAAACATTGTTTGATCTGGTATAAAGTGAAGGCTGTCATGTTTGTCAGAAGGATTGAATAAGAAGGCTTTCATTTAAATGGAGGTATGTTGCAGTCGTCTCGGGAACAATGGGATGTGGGTGTCCAGAATTGTGAATCATATCACATTGAGTGAGACTGTAGGAGCAGCAAGTGATGAGGAAAGCAAAAACATTGCATGTTTCAATCGTTCAAGAGATGACAGCATCACTGACTTGGAGGGGCAGTTATCCCCATTCCTATCAGCTGTCGCGAAGGTGCTTATCATCAACCACCAAACTAATTTGTTGGGAGAATGTAGCAGAAAGTAAACTGCAGCCTTCTCTTTTCCTGCTCCCTGTTTAACATTCAACCATTCAGTTTCTGCTGGGTTAGAGAACGGGACCCCATTGATGGTATCAAAAAGTTTATAGATAGCATAACATAATAAGCAATGAATTGCAAACTGGCATTTAACTACGTGGATTGGGGATTTTACAGCGAAAATAACATACAGTGGAGTGGCTTATGGTCTGAAATCCAATCAAGGGATTTGATGTTTTGTTAATATAATATTTGTTAATATTATATAAATAGAATTACATGAGTGAGTTACCATCGAGAATCTAATCAAGGGGATTGAGGTGTTTTTTTGCATAGAGTCAAAGATACATTGGAGCGAGTTATAGATGGAATTTAATTGTGGTGTTCAAGGTATTTTATACATAGAGTACAAGATACATGGGAGTGAGTTAAGACTGCTATTTAATTAAACTGTTCAGGACCCATCAAAATTGGAGGCTGAGATCAATATTTAGAGGGGTAAAATTTGGGGATGGGTGTGATTGGGTGAATGGGTAGGTGTGCAATGAAGAGAGTGGTGGCACAAAACTTAGGGATGTATTGGCAGCATGAGAAAACAATGATACATTGGAGTGTAAATTGGGAATGAGCACAAAATATGGGGTATGCACAATATTTGGAAGTAGGGCAAAATTATTAGATGAATGCAAAATCTGAGGGGCCTACATTTGTGGAGATATAAAACTTGGAGAAAAAATTCGGGAATTTTGGAGTTTAGCATAACATTTGAGGGATCTTCAAATTATGAGTGACAAACAATTGGGAAAGCACAGCAGTTTTGTTCGAATCTCATCATTTGGGTGGGCATATTCAGTGGACGATCTGTAAAACCGGGGGTGGAGTAGCACACCTGAGGGCCATAAAATTGGGGGAGAATTCTGCAGGTATTCAGGACTGCATAATTATTTGAGGAAGCTCCCAGTAGGGGAGGGCAATATGTTCACGGCGCAAAATTTGGGGCAGGGCACCAACTTTTTTGGGTCTCAGCAAAATCGCAGGGACTGCATAATTAGGGGAGGGTCAAAACTTGCTGGGGGGCTCCAGCATAATTAGTCTTGAAGACGGAACACTATCAGTGGAATGAACACTGCTGGGGTAGAGACAAGATTGGGTGCATAAAACTGAGGGAAAACGATCGTGTGTGAAGAAAGGGGGAGGCACAAGAGTTGTCGAGGGACAACATTTGGAAGATGAGCTGTTATGTAACTTAAAGAAAGTTCAGAGCGAAAAGAAGTACCTGACAGCACCACGTGTTCTGCACAAGACACAATGTAACCTTTTGTTTCAGCAGCTATTATAGCTCGTTGCCTGGAGACAATCAAAAAGATTTGGCTGGTTCCAATCACTTTAAAATATACCGCTAAGAGTTTAGTATGTTTTCAACATTAAAAACCAATGATACAATGCAATTCTTTGTGATAAAAGACAGTGAAAACGTGAAAGGTTGAGAAAGAACTGCCAAGCCATCAACATCTGCAGACTAGCCGGAGAAATAGCTCTCTTAAACGTCAATTTATCTAACAACCACATGTAAAAGTGAAATCCTGAGGAGAAGAAAATCTGCAGAGGAAGATTCCATTGGAAGATTCGACAGTTGACTCGTTTTGAAGTTTGAATTTTGGTAAAAAATATTTGGGATTTTAACAGACTAGTTTTCTAGAAGTGAAAATGGAAGATAGGTTAGAGGAAGGAGTGGTAAATAATTATTAATTAATTATTCTCCAGTATTTTACAAGAAATCAAGTTTTACTTTTTATTTATGTAGTCCTTGATCTCTTGAGTTTTCCCGGTTTACGGCACTTGATAAATGTTTTCTGCGTTGCTGGTTTAAAATTTACCGAAGGGGTTTATGCAGGGTCGTAACCGTTTGGGGTCTTGTTGTTGGGGTTTGAAAGGTTTGGTCTCGGAATCATGATATGAAGTGGTTTAGATAGATTTGATTTGGCTTCGTGGCAGGAGAAATCCCAGCAGATTTAAACATTTTCAGGTTAGTGTCCATCACCTTGAAACAAAACATAGGTGAGACAATTAGCTTAATTTCCATGAATTGTGGTTGATTCAATTAAAAGTGATAGAAATGTCTCTTGAAATTGCGAAAGAGTTTCTGCGATTGGAACATTATTCTCAAATTGGTCAAGAATGAATAGAAGGAAAGAAAAATGACATTTTGTCGGAAGTAGCAAAGACGTTAGATTTTAGTTTAATTGAGAACAATAGCAAAGCTGAACTTGGAAGGGGATCACTCAAGCACTTGGGTGTATCAGATAGACAGACAAGCGCAAGGAAAAAGTGAGGTCTGCAGATGCTGGCGATCAGAGCTGAAAATGTGTTGCTGGAAAAGCGCAGCAGGTCAGGCAGCATCCAAGGAACAGGAAATTCGGCGTTTCGGGCATAAGCCGAAGCGCCCTCCTGACGAAGGGCTTATGCCCGAAAGGTCACATTTCCTGTTCCTTGGATGCTGCCTGACCTTCTGCGCTCAAACAAACAAAGGAGGTAGAATTACTGAAATAATATTTGTGCAAAATGGAATGAGAAGATTAACAAGGAGAAAAAAGAGAGAGGGAGAGATAAAGAGGAGAGATAGAAGAGAGAGAGAAGAAAAAGCGAGAGAGAGAGAAGGTTTAAGTTCAGCAAAGAGACAGATAAGAATGGGAACGACAAAAAGAGAGAGAACTTAAATTTGAGAAGTTGTGATGTCGTCAAGCAGTGTAATGTCAACAGGTAGAGATCAGAAGAAAGTGTATTGATATATACAATTGCGTCAAACCTCAGTCACATTTTGATGAGAAAGATGTTGAAGTTCTCTTTATTTCGTTTGAAAACTTTACTGTGCATATGGATCGATCTGAAGATTTATGGGTAATGCTAATTTAGATGAAACTGGTCGGCAGAGCAAGTGAGGTATTTGCTGCAGTGTTAGAAGAGGGTCAAGAGATTATGAAGAGGGTAAGCAGGACATTTTAAGTGAATATTAACTCGTGCCAGAAGCATGCAGCCAGCGATTCAGAAATATGAAGAAGGAATGAGGTCAGACTTACGCTGAGTTTGGAAGAATAACGGTAGTCATTTCGATAGTTGGGTGCATGATTTGAAAACAGATAGGATAATTAAGGCTCCACGAGATTATTCTGCTGGAGGAGCTTGAAAACTCGCTTCCAGAGATGGAACGAGTTCACGTGGAGGAACAGAAATTTTGGGAAGTGAGAAGCAAACTTAGCAGATGAGTACACGTTGATGCATAAGACAAGTTTCCGGCCAGAATTCCATCCTGCGAGGGCTGGAAATAGGGAGAATGTGAGATCCTACACTACTAAAACAAGGGTAGAGAACACTAAAAATAATTTACTATAGGATAAATGAAAGAAGCCCAGACAGTGGAATGGACCTGAAGAGCCTCAGGTATTTACACTGGGATAAAATCGACATGTAAAGACGGAGTGCCAGTCATTAAGGAAAGGCACGATCAGAAAAGATGTGGTAAAAGAAGCGAAGCCAGTGGGATTCATTAACGTAGTAAAAGAAACGACAAGAAGATCCCAGGAGATGCAAGACAGTGTGCAGACTAAGCAGGGGATGAGTATGGAGTTAGCATCTGATCGCCACACAGAATTCAACGCTGAGGGTAAAGTTTACTCAGAAAGAACGTGGGGGTTGTGGGTGGTGAGGGTACAACTATTAAATTTTATAGGCTCAGAATGTAACTCGTCTCTGATTTAATGGATGAACGATGTGAACACTTTCCGAGTTTTATCTCCAGAGTGTGGTAATTTGTGGGATAGATGGGCAGAAATGTAGCGTTCCTCTATGCACGATCAGGTTGGAGTGCCAACTCAAGTCTCTGAAAGTTACGGTGTGAGTGAATGACAGAGTAACAGTTCCAGAATTTCGGTTTGTTCTTGCGAATGTTTTGAAGGATCCAAGGTGGGAGTGATACACCTTGTGTGGGGAAGCCCAAGGGAGACCAAGAAAAAGAGGGGTGAAAACATAAATATCTGGTATTTTCCCAGACTATGTAGGAACCAGATCCCACTGTCTTAAGTCACAACACGAAGTGAAAAATAAAGAGAGAGATGAAGAAGTTAGCTGAACAAGCAGAGGGTCAGACAGAAGTGTTTAGTCCTGACACACAAAGAGAGTTGCAACAGCAAGTCAAGACGATAAAAGCTAAATATGGAATGCATCCTTAGAAAAGGAGGCAGACAAAACTCCGGCCGGATATTACCTGAAATATAGAATCCTAAGACACAAATGGACCCCACGAAGAATGACTGCAGAGGAGAAATGGACCGAAGTATACCAGATTGTGTTGCTGGTAGCATCCAAAAGGAGGTATTCGGGGTAGCACAGGAACTACATGGAGGACGTCACCTGGTGGTTAAAGAGACCCAAGCGAGAGTACAAAATCATTTTGTGGGATTGGAATGCGCAAGTATTTGGTTCACATTTGCAATCCGTGTCATACATACAGGGAGTAATAAAACCAGCCCGCTTGTGGCCAATTTCCATATTTGAATAACCTTGAAAGTAGGTTATACTTGATTGGGTAGGTCCCTCCCGAGAACTGAAAGAAAGAACGATAACGGATGTGTCGCTGATATTTCCAGACACGATTCCAGTACGGAGTATCAAGGCACAACAAAACGAAGGTAGATAAATTCGTAGCTTTCCTTAGACGGTCTGGGAAACCGCAAGATATTCAGTCAGAGCAAGGATCAAATGTTACTGCTAGGTTGTTTAAGATGTTAATGGAAAGCTGATGTTTGTAGAACTTTAAATGAAATGCATATCTTCGTGAATCGTATGGTGCATTATAACGATGTCACCAGACTTTGAAGACCATTTTGAGTGCACACTGTCAGGATTACCAGAGTGATTGAGATCAACCGATCTGATTCTTATAGATTGTCATTAGAGATGCAAAAAACGAATGCACTCAGTTCATTCCATTTGATTTATTGTTTTGGCATGAAGTGAGAGGCCCTGAGACGTAGACGTTTTCCTGAGGGGATAACTTATAGTACTGTTACCACTGATAGGAGGTCACTTCAAAACCAGGTTTAGTCGTCGCTGTCAAATTGAGAAAACGCTGAGTCAGGTGCACAATCGAGTAAAACCGCCAGATGGAAATAAAAGGTAACGCGTATGTCATGTGATCATCTGGAATCCATATTGTACTAGAGAGGAAGAACTGGGGAAACGGGTTTTCGTTACTGCATTGCAGAGTGAGGAATCAAATCCGGATGATGTGGGTATTGATGTGCCTCAAAATAAATCAGAAAATGAAGAAGTCTTTGACGCGTGGGACAGGCTTGTAAGCTATCTGTCTCGTCAGTATAGAACACAGACGAAAGATTTGTTACTACACTATAAGGTCATCGGGGAGAAGCAGTTATGGAGGGAGAATGATATTGCACATGAGGGAGACGGCGGGAATACTGGCCCTGTGAAACAACACCACTTTCGGCTTATCCTTTCAAAGCTAGGCAAGTCCAAATAGAGGGGAAGGCAATACTCGACGAGGAGAACAACGAACCAAGCCAGAGTGAATGGAGTTCGCTGATCACCTTAGTTCCCACACCGGATAAAAATCAATGATTCTGTGTGAATTATCAGAAGGTCACACCGTTGCAAAATTGAATTAGTATGCAATTCAGCGTTTGGAGGACTGTAGAGAGAAACTCTGACAAACCAGCTACATCACCAAGTTCATTTAATGCATGGTTCGAGGCAAGTAGCTTAATCAAATACGCCAAAAGAAATTTCTGCGTTGTAACACCAAATTGACTATATCAGTTCAAAGTAATGCACTTTAGAATGAAGGACACACCTGCCACATTCTAAAGACTCATGAACAGAGTTGCGGCTGGGTTAACGAAATTTTGACGTTTTGTGACCTTTCGTAAGTCCTAAAAAGTGGAGTACAGTCGGAAGAGCTCGATGAATGAGTATGAGCAACAAAACTGGTGATAAACTTAAATCAAACTAAATTAGCGAAAGCAGATGTGATAATCTTGAGACATATCACCGGGCATGGAAATTTGACACCACGAAACACAACGACGGAAACCAGTTCCACAACTAACCTCGAAGAAAGGTGCATCGAATCTTCGGAGTCAATGGATTCTATAGGGCGTTTGTTCCAAATTTCAGCAATGTAGTGGCACCATTTACTGAAGACGAATACAAAGTTTCAGTGGACAGCAAAATTCCAGAAGGAAATCGCACTTTTGAAATCAATACTAACCAGCAAAACCCTTTTACCTTCAACAAAACTTTCAAAATATTTTAAAGTCGCTTTCGATGCAAATTTAATAGGAGTTGGAGCTGTACTGGTATAGAAAGATGACGATGTGATTGAACTGCCAGTTGATTACTTCGCGAAGAACATGATCATCCACCACACGAAATACTCCACGATCAATTAAGAAGGAATGAGTTTGGTAATGGCCTTAAACATTTTAATGTTTATGTAACTAAAATACGTCCGAGATGACAGTGTACACTGATCACAATCCTGCTACTTTCTTAGAACGCTTTAAAGACAAGAGATGAGAGTATTTTGTTCGAGTCTTTTGCTACAGACTTTTATTTTAATAATCTTACATGTTGCCGATCGCAAGAATGTAATCTCAATGCGTTATCGTGGATTTAACTGATAAAGTTTAGATGACACTTGTATTTATGTAAATGGAAAGAATTAAATGTGAACTAATTTTAAAGCTTTTTCCATGTTAGGGTTATACGTTTCAAGAATAGAACAAGAAATGAAACATCCTTTGCATTACGATGGTTCATTTGTACTGAAGGGGGAATTGTTGTGAACTACTGTGCCTCTAAGAAAGTTAAAATCTAGGAGAACTGTCTGACATCAACAAGTGTTCTGATCAAGGTACAATGTAACCTTTCGGTCCAGAGAAAAAAATAAAAATTGGAATTGGGCCAATCAGTTTAAATTACACCCTGAAAAAAAAACTCCATTCAAGTTTGATTCAGTATCTTGAAAGGATTACAAATCAAGAACACGTTCCGTTGCTTTGGAGATATAAGCACGGGAAAACGTGACCACTTTATAAAGAACTGCGAAGTCACTAACATCTGCAGACTGCACATAAAATTAAGTCTCTTAAAGTTTCATTTATCTACCAACCATTTGTGAACGAGAACTCGTAAGAAGAAGAATATCTGCAGAGGAAGATGCAAAGGAATGTTTCGATTGCTGCCTGGTTTTACAATTTGAATGCTGGTAAATCTTCATTGGGAGTTTATCGGTGTAATATTCTAGAATGTAAAGTAAAAGATAGGCGGGAAAATGGAGTTGTAAATAGTTGTTAGTTAATGATTTTCTTTTATCCTTTAAGGAACAAAGTCTTTTTTTTTAATTTCAAGTAGTTGTTCGCCTCTCCAATTTGCATAGATTACCAAAAGGTATAAATCTTTTTTTAATATTAGTTTGAAATTAACTGAGGAGGTATATCTCGTTTTGTAGCAGTGCTTTGAGGTTTTGAAGAATGTATGAGGGGGACCATTTTGGTGAGAAAGGAAAACATGAGGGGTATAAATTTGCTGAGTTGCAAAATTTAATGGGGTGCATATATTGTTAGGGGTACATAATTTGGGCAGGCACAGCAGGATTAGGGTTTTCAAAATTGGAGAGCCACAGAAACTGACTGAGTGGCTAAGGAAAGTATCTGGGTGTACAAAATTTGAGAAGGTGTAATATTGTGCAAATCCAACATTTGGTGGAGACACAGTAAATGGGGGAGCACTGCATCATTGGGGAACGTATACTTTGTGGATGCGCTGTAATTCCTGACAGGGAAAGAAATAGAGGAATAAAAAGAGGAGAAAAAGAAAAAGTGTGGTAAAGAACAGAGATAAAGGCAGAGCTGTGGAGCTGGAGAATAAAACAAGAGTGGGACAAGTGAAAGAGAAGGGTGGTTCGAAAAGGAGAGAGAAAGTACAAAGACAAAGGCGGACATATGAGGAAAAAGTTAGAAATACTAAAAGAAAGAAAGAAACAGCATAAAGGAGAGAGAGAGAGAGAGAGAGAGAGAGAGAGCCACAGCCAGAGATCAAGAAAGGCCAAGAGTTTCAAGTTACCAGAAGGCAGGCAGGTGGCGGGCAGTTTGTATGGACAGGAAGAATTTGAAACAGAGACAGAGCAAGAAAGCTTTAAAACAAAACGCCACAGTGAAACAGACAGCGGTTGAGAAAATTCATGGAGAAACCAGGGAGACACTGACCAATTCAATGCGTCCCAGGTGCATTAATGATTTGTCACACTCCCTATGTCCCATGAGGAACAGACCATGCTTCTGTGTTGTGCATCTGTGTTGTTCGGAAAGGAACAATGATGCCAGGTTCTACCTGAAATATCTTCAGGCCTGTCACTCGAAGACGTTTATCTGCCCAAATTCCAATTGATCCAGTCAGCTCGCAGCTTCCTCTCTCTGGGCCACACTTACCCTAGATGTGGAGCACAATCAGGCACCTAAATGAGCATAGAGAGGAGATTGAGGAGGTGTGAGAGGAAGCAACAGTCAATATATTAGTCCAGACTGCCTCTGTCCATCCCTCCCCTCCCCATCTCCTCACCTCACACAATGGCCCCAGACATAAAATCCACCCAGACAAGCTGCAATTTCAATGTTACACGGGAAAGGAGATAATGAAAGGTAGAAGTTTTGGTTTAGGATAGCGTCAGGTCAAAAGTGTGCGAGAAACAGGATTCTTCAAGAACTAATTTGGCTGGAACAAAACAACAATAAGTGTACAGTTACACTGTGAACACCGTCTGTAGATTATCACCTAATGGAAAAAAATAGAGAGAATACGTAGGCAGGAACAGTTGAGAGCGATGCCAACACGACAGAGTAGTTATATTGAGAACCTCAAATGTTCCAGATAGAGACTCAGTTACTGATAATGTTGGGGCATTGAGGAGCAAGTATTTCTTGGATTGAATGGACGATAGCGTACTGCAAGAATATGTGTTCAGCTCATGAAATCATGTACTGTTTGACCAGGTCATTAGAGAAGAGATCGTGAAAATAGATTCTGTGTCACTCACCCACCTTCTAGGTCTATCACGTTACTGTGAAGTTCAAGATGATAGTAGAGATGACGTGCAAATATTCAGAAAAATAATAATCAATTAATTGGAAGCAGTCTTCAATGGGATAAGAAAGAAATTGGAAATATTTGACTGGCACGGGATTTGGCCAGGAAATGAAAATAAAACTGAACAATGGGCTCCCTTCAAAAAGGATATGGTTCAGTTTCAGTCAAGGAATGGACCCTCAAAGAGGAATGGACGGATTACCAAACCCAGCGCTTCCTGGATGACGGGGAAAAACAACAGAACATGTGTCAGATAGAGAATCGAATTGCGAAAAAGGAGGAATGCTGGCATTTCAAAGAGGAGATAGCAGAACAGGGGAGAATGATGCGAAAACTGAAAGCCAACATAGAGCTGTCCGAGAATCTTCTATGGACCTCTCATACTGAACGATTTAAAAGATGGAGTAAGTCTGTTTCAACATTAGAAAGATCATTTGTACTGTTAAGAGGGAAAAGAAGAGATTCTGTCACTACGAAGGTACAATATTGAGAAGGAACACGTGCATGAAATTGAGCAACAAAACATGCATCACTGTATTTTTCCTCGAAATGTGTGACAATAAACTCATTCATTCACTCACTCATTCAGGGAATAAAAAATGACTCTATCAATGTGGATACAAAATTGACGGACTGATAGAAAACCAGGATAAACGGTTAACAGATTTCTTTCTCAGGCTGGAGGAAGATTTTCGGCGAAGTTATGCAGAAGATAGTTTTGGGATCTTCATTCGTCTTGATGTGTATGAACGATGTACATCTGGTGTGCAGACATTCTTTTCAAGGTTTACAGTTAACATCGTAATGAAAGAAGTTGGTGAACTACAAATAGACTAACAAGTTGGTCGAGTGACCAGAGAGACAGTGGATGAAATTTGGCGTAGAGAAGCATGAGACAATGCATTTTGATGGCAAGAACATTAAAATAAAATATAAAATGGGGTGTACAATATGAAAGAGTACATGAGCGATGCACGAGGTGATCTTTATGTGCAGATTATTGAAGAGGGCAGCATGTTAAGCATATGTTACACTTACAGTATTCCTGGTTTTATACGGATTGAGGTAGTGTCCAAGAGCAAGGAACCTTCTCTTGTATCAAATGTATGTTCGACTTCAACTGGAGTAGTGTACACTGTTCTGGGTGTGACATGATAGGACAAATGGGAACACGACGTAACGTCTGAATAAGTGATTGACAAGAATGTTTTCACGGATAAGAAATTTCAGTTATGAATTCAGACTAAGAAAGATGGAAAGAAAGTGGCTAAGATGACATCTGAAGGGGTTTTGTTTCAAATTCATAGGCATAATGTATGGAATATATCACATATATCTGCTCACGAGCATACAAGGAACAAAAATGAGAGGGCACAGATTTCAGATGATAAACAAAAGAAGAAATATGAACAGAGGTAAGATTTTTTGTTTTCACTAGCCACGTAACTACGTTACACTTGAAAATGTTGTAGATGCACGTTTAATGGAAACATTCAAGAGGGGATTAGATAATGATTGCGATTAAACTAGTGTGGAAGGATATGAGGGGAAACGAAGATTTTTACTCAGTCATGAGTTCAGTTGAAGAGCTGCTCCAAACATGATGGGTCAAATAATATCACTCTCTGCTATAAGGTCTGTGTAGTTCGGTGTGATGTCTTCAGATTCCTCCAACTCCAATAACGTCCTGTCTCTGTAATCTCATCGATCATAAACGATATAGTTCTCTCTCTAAATATCCATCAACCAACGCAGCATTCTTTATCGGCACAACACAAGCAGGCCGTATAAACCGTCTTCCTTTGGAATGTCCTCGAGTTCTACAATTCCCCGCCTTTATGTAATAATTCCCAAGTTCTTCCAGCGCTCCCTTTCTCTGTAAATGTTCCAACCCATAGAAATCTCCAAATCTTTGTAATCTCCTCCAGTTCACCCAGAATTAATGTCACTAACTACCTCCAGCCCTGACAAATCTCATTACGTCCAGAGCTGAAAATGTGTTGGTGGTTAAAGCGCAGCAGGTCAGGCAGCATCCAAGGAACAGGAAATTCGACGTTTCGGGCAAAAGCCCTTCATCACTCTTACGTCCAGAACCTTTTGCAGCCTCTGCAGTGTTTATTGTATCTGAAAGCTTCTCCAGCTCCTACAACTCTGCACATCTCCTGAACTTCATTCAGCCGGCCAATATTCAGTGTTGTGTAATCTACTCGAATACCTAACCGGGTGTTTGACATCTTCTTGCCCCTACATTGGCTCCGATTCTGTAACCAGCATCTGCTCCTACGCAGCTTCTTATCTCTGCAACCTCCACATTCTAATTCCTTCCAATTCGTTGAAAGTACATCTCGCCCTCGCTGACTCTGAAACCACTACAAAATGTTAAAAAGTCCAAAATGTCTTTAAATTTCATTACCCCCTACAACCTTCTCCATCTCCAAAGCATCTTCCAGCTGCTGAAACCCTCATCCTTGTAAAACTCTACAAGAGAATTGGCATCCTTTTCAATGGAACCTCATCTTAAAAGTCTTCTGCAGTACCAAGGCAAGATTGGTTTTCTGTTTTCTGTAAGCTCTCGATTTTAACCTCATCCACCCAGAATTACCCTTGCTATCTCTAATCTTTTCCAAAATTCAATCCAGCTGGACGTATGTGAACTTTTCCAGGATGAGCAGATGTTTTCGACACAGGAGTCTTCGTGGGGTTGGTAGGATTTTAAAGAAATAATAACTTATATAGAAACTGGAGACTTGGTAGGCAGTGTTATAGAACATGAAGGATAGTATAGAGACTGCCATTTTGTTGGCACAGAGGAAAGATTCTGGAATTTTAGATTTGATTAGATTACTTACAGTGTGGAAACAGGCCCTTCTGCCCAACAAGTCCACACCGACCCATCGAAGCGCAATCCACTCATACCCCTACATTTACCTCTTACCGAACACTACGGGCAATTTAGTATGGCCAATTCACCTGACCCGCACATCTTTGGACTGTGGGAGGAAACCGGAGCACCCGGAGGAAACCCACGCAGACACGGGAGAAAATGAAAACTCCACACAGACAGTCGCCTGAGGCGGGAACTGAACCTGGGTCTCTGGTACTGTGAGGCAGCAGTGTTAACCACGGTGCCTTCGTCACAGCAACTGTCCACACATCTATTCCGAGATTGGACAAGTTTCCCTGTCACAGATGTCACCTTAAAAAGTTATAACACTTTGATTTCTATATCTGAAACAGCCCTGGACCTGTCGGGGAGAGGTGGGAGGAGACAATACCCGCTTTGTGGCCAAGACCCTCAGGTTTGGATGAAAGGCATGATGCAGGAGAAGGACATTTTCTTCCTTCAGGACCAGAGGGGGAGTTCATGATACCAGGTGCTGCTAACTTGGTCTGAAGTTGATCCCTGTGTCAATGAGTTGCCAGCCATCCAGGTGAATGTCCAGGACTATAGGAAGGACGTCAGTGACCTTATCCACTCCACCAGAGTAAGTGCCATCTGCACTTTGTGACCTCACTGTCACTCTATCTCTGTGATTGAACCAGCTCCCAGAAAGGCTCATATTCTTCCACACCCACTACTGAATTCAGCATCTTCACTCGTTCTCTCCCTAACTTCTTCCCTGCTCCTCTCCCCAACTCTGTCTAGTGCCTCCTCACTCACATCGGACACCTCTTAATCTTTCCCACTGCTGTATCAGCACTGACAACCTTATCAACCACTTCAATCTCCCTTATTCCATCTTGCTAACTCTCTCATGCCAGAACAACCATTCCATTATAGTGCAGAAGGAGGCAACAAGGATAGGGCCCAGCACAGAATCCTGCTCCTCAGTGCCTAATAGGGAAAGTATCCTGATCCTAATAACCATGAGAGGCCGACTGACTGTATCCACACTCACGGACTGGTATCTGAGACTCTCCTCGACTCTCTGAAGTGCATCTTGATTGACTGGACAATGATATCAAGCTTCCTTGTGCGAAACAGCAAGTCAATACATCAGACATTTAAGCCTGGATGCTCTGGGTGGGGGAAACACTGCCTAAGACATGGTAAGACAAGGCAATAATTACGTGAGCGTTCAAGTAATCTCAAATTGTATGTATACAAACATCGAATGAGCAGCCCAGAGGTGCACTAAATGAGCTGGGTGCATATCCCTGAGCACAGTGTCTTTGCAACAGCATGATAATGAGAGTTGTCAGTGCACCTTAAGCTGCAGTATTTAAATACAGAAGCATAATCGCAGTGGATTGGAGATGTGTTGTGATATCATGGTGAGGCTGGCATGTGACAGCAGGTAGGGTTGATTCGTGTGGAGTACATGTAGTCTGTCTGTGCAGCGTCTCCCAAGATATTTTTCAAGATAGAAATCCTCAGGAGCGAGGGGCAAGATGGAAATTCGTTTTAAATTGTCCACATTGAGTTTTCCCAAAGTGAAAGGGAGGACATAACGCTGCAAATTGATGAGAAGAGACCTACATTATTGTGGTTGTTGATCGTCAGTAATCAGTCAGTCAGCATCTCGTCACTCCCATGATAAAATCTTGCCCATAAGAATGGAGCTCAGGAAGAGGCCTCCGACCCAGGAAGTCTGTACTGACATAAGATGCCTTTCTAAATATAGAATTAAAACGTTTTGCATCTATACACTCTACATCATGCTATTCCCTACATCATCTCTACGTCAAGATACCTCATTAACTATTGCTGTTTTATCATCTACTATTCTAATTTCATTCCATGCACTTTCGCATAGATGCCTAAAATCCGTCCCATTTAGCACACAGGTTGCTACCTAACACGGTGGAAGGTCTACAAAATTTGAAGACGGCTCTTCATCCCAACAAGAACTATGCCATGGCCACTGTTACCGATATATTAAATAGTGAGGTGTATCTGTAGCAGGCAAACTGGTGACGATGTATTCGATTGTTGTGGTTCTGTTAGACACCAACTAGCCACGAAACGACACGACCAGCTATCCTTAGTAGCCACACACGCAGATGAAAAGCAACATGAATTCGACTGGGACAACACTACTATTATATGACAAGCCAAACAGAGAACAGCCAGGGAATTCCTAGAGGCATGACACTCATCCACAGATTCAATCAATAAGCACATCGACCTGGACCCACTATACCGGACACTGCAATGGACAGCTGGAACTGACAACCAGAAGCGGCAGATTCAAACCACTACAAATGCCGGAGGAAAGATCACAGAAGCGCTTCACAGGAGGCTCCCAAGCACTGAGGATGCCACCGAGTCAGGGGATGAAACGTCTACAACACAAATTCCCAGCTCGGCAAACAGAACCACAACAACGAGCACTGGAGCTCCAAATCTTTTCACAAACTTTGATGTATTCGATTCTCTGTTTCCCTTTTATTGATTCCCTCGTAACCTGCCACAGAGCAGTTCTGCAGTCACATATTTCCAGCACCAGTGCTAAACACTATATTGACTATATAACAAGGAGCTGCCTCCTCCCCCTGGCTGTGTGTTGTCGGTGACGCAGAACTTACCACAGAGCATGGTGACGTTGTCTGGGACACAGAATCGTATTTTACAGACAATGTCTAACTCTTGCTTGATTACTTTGTGAGAAATAGCCCACATGCCACTTTTACATTTTGTACAACGAAGTGCTAATATAATTTTATTTCTTAGATTTTTAAAATTAACCAAACATCATTATTTTTCCGTTGAAAACAATTGAAGTGAACCATAATTGCATTACCAGAGTACACAGCAAACTATTGCACATTGCATGGACTGTTATAAACAGCTAATTCGTGTTCAGATCAATGGACATAATCTTGCAATCAACAGTACTGTTGAAAATGACTTTGACAAAGTATTGAATTCAGTCACAGTGCTTGTGCCTCCCACCACAACCTCCAAAAACACTGGCCATCTCCTAAATCTGTTCAGAGAGCTTCCAAATTTGAACTGGACCGTTATTCACACAATCTCACAGGCCAGTTGAAGACATAGCTGAACAACAGGGAAATGTGTGGGACAGACTGGTCAATGGACGAGTACAGGGCTCCGTGTTGGTCCAAACGCAGTACAAATGTTGTAAAAAAAATCACGTCATAACAAGCATGTCTTGCAAGTTTATCTCTTCTGGTGTGCTAGCGAAACTCCTTAATCTGCACTTTGGAACTGATCGTGAATGAAGGTGTTATATATTCCTTCAACAAATGGCGCCCTACATTGAATCCCTCATATACCATATCCAGTGCATATCATCTCCATATTGTCAATATCCAAACAGAATTTTGCGTCAACATTGATGGCCGGCATGATTCCAGAGCAACTGCAATCGTTTTGATAGAACAGCGAGGACAGGTGATGTGAAGCGAGGGCTGCCGGGAAGGGTAGATTTTCCCTTAAAAAGGGACTTACCTCGGGAGTTGGGCCTCCATGTTGGCAGAGGGCGCGGAGAGAAGCGAGAGAAGCTTCCGGGGACGTAAAGGCTGAATTAATATTGGGGCATTGGCTAAACACGAGATACTACACGTATAGTATATCCCCCCACCCCCCACCCTTCTAAAAGGAAGAAAGAGACTCTGGAAGGTAAGGCTTTTATTTCTTTCTTATCTGTCTTTTTCATATATTAAAGTTCATTGTTTGGTTTTAGTTATCTCATATAAAGCGAAGCTTACAATTGTAGGGAACCTCAAACCCTTGGCATTGGTCTTATGATTGATGTGAGAGCATAGGCACGTGTCTGACATTCCTGATTCTTATACTCGCAAGACGTTTGTCCAACTGCAGATCTTTGACCGCATGACGGCTCAGGAGCTGGGGATGGACACACTGTGGAGCATTCACAATGCTGAGGAGGTCGTGGATATCGCTTTTAGTGAACTGATCACACCGCAGGTTAGAATTGCTGAGGAAGACAGTCAATGGGTGACCAATAAAACAGAAAAAGACTGGGACTGGGAGTGTGGTAATTGGTTAGACTGAAATTATTCTCTTACGGGACTGGACATAGCAGAATAAATTTCCACATTTCCATGGAGATGTCAGAGTTGGAGCTGGAATGGAACACCTTCCCTAGGGATACGGCTTCGTGTGCATGTCTTCAGTCTTATTGCAGGAATGATGTCAGGATCCATTGTTTCTATCGTATCTACTGTGTTCAGCTGCTTCTTGATGTCACGTGCAGCAAATCGAATTGGTTCAAGACGGGGCTCTGTGATTTTCTGGGCATCATGACCAAAGTGAGATGGATCATGGACTCAACACTTCAGGCTGAGCATGTTGCATATACTATATCCTTGCGTTTTTCTTTGATGTGTAAGATTATTGATCATGGGGATTTTTGTTCAGCCCTCTACTCCAGTGAGTTGTTGAAAAATGCATCACAATTTTGTCTTGATGTGGTGGGACTGCAAAACTTCAATCTGATCTGTTAGTCTTGGTATCATTTCACCCTCTCTGTCAGATGTTCGCGATATGATTACGAATGTAGGCAGTCAAGGATGGTAGATTTGATGGGTTGTCATCAGTTTCAGGAGACATGGTTCTGGACGTGGAAGTTCACCCCTCATTCATTACTGAACCATAGATCAGCTTGATTGTGATGGTAGATTGAGGGATTTTCGCAGGGCAAAACCGACAGGTTGTGGTTCAATACAATCCAGCTTCTGTTTCTGTTATGTTTATTGCACCGCCTCAATATCAGGAATTCTCTGTTCAATAAATTTTGGAGAGCAAGATCATTGAAAGTATTTACAGTGAGTTTTTTTTTGCCTGGAAAGATTTGAGAGCAAAGAAGAACTGGTGATAAGAATGATTTATAATGCCATAGAATCTTATAGGAGAAAGTGAGGAGTGAAGATGCTGGAGATCAGAGCTGAAAATCTGTTGCTGGAAAAGCTCAGCAGGTCAGGCAGCATCCAAGGAGCAGGTGAGTCGACGTTCCGGGCATGACCCCTTCTTCAGGAATGAGGAAAGTGTGTCCAGCAGGCTAAGATAAAAGGTAGGGAGGAGGGACTTGGGGGACGAATGTTGGAAATGTGATAGGTGGAAGGAGGTCAAGGTGAGGGTGATAGGCTGGAGTAGGGGTCAGGTTGGAGAGGTCAGGAAGAAAATTGCAAGTGAGGAAGGCGGTGCTGAGTTCGAGGGATTTGACTGAGATAAGGTGTGGGGAGGGAAAATGAGAAAACTGGAGAAATCTGAGTTCATCCCGTGTGGTTGGAGGGTTCCTAGGCGGAAGATGAGGCGCTCTTCCTCCAACCGTCGTGTTGCTATGGTCTGGCGCTGGAGAGTCCAAGGTCCTGCATGTCCTTGGTGGAGCGGGAGGGGCAGTTGAAGTTTGAGCCAAGGGGTGGTTGGGTTGTTTTGTCCGGGTGTCCCAGAGGTATTCTCTGAAACGTTCTGCAAGTAGGCGGCCTGACTCCCCAATATAGAGGAGAACACATCGGGTGCAGTGGATGCAGTAAATGATGTGTGTGGAGGTGCAGTGAATTAGTGGCGGCTATGGAAGGATCCCTTGGGGTCTTGAAGGGAAGTAAGGGGGGAGGTGTGGGCGCAAGTTTTGCATTTCTTGCGGTTCCAGGAGAAGGCGCCGGGAGTGGAGGTTCGGTTGGTGGGGGGTGTGGACCTGACGAGGGAGGCAAAGAGTGAGTGGTCTTTTCGGAACGCTGATAGGGGAATGGTGGGAAATATATCTCTGGTGGTGCGGTCCGTTTTGAGGTGGGGGAAGTGACGACGGATCATATGATATATATGGAGGTTTTTAGATTAGATTAGACTTACAATGTGGAAACAGGCCCTTCGGCCCAACAAGTCCACACCGACCCGCCGAAGCGAAACCCACCCATACCCCTACATTTACCCCTTACCTAACACTACGGGCAATTTAGCATGGCCAATTCACCTGACCCGCACATCTTTGGACTGTGGGAGGAAACCGGAGCACCCGGAGGAAACCCACGCAGACACAGGGAGAACGTGCAAACTCCACACAGTCAGTCGCCTGAGTCTGGAATTGAACCCGGGTCTTCAGGCGCTGTGAGGCAGCAGTGCTAACCACTGTGCCACCGTGCCGCCCACCCCGGTTGGTGGGGTGGTAGTTGAGAACCAGTGGGATTCTGTCCTGGTTCGGATCGGAGGGGTGGGGCTCAAGGGCAGAGGAGCGTGAAGTGGAGGAGATGCGGTAGAGGGCATCGTCGATCACGTCTGGGGGGAGTTTCTGGTCTTTGAAGAAGGAGGCCATCTGTGTTGTATGGTATTGGAACTGTTCCTCCTGTTAGCAGGTGCGGTGGAGACGAAGGAATTGGGAATATGGGATGGCGTTTTTACAGAGGGCAGGGTGTGAGGGAGTGTAGTCTAGGTAGCTGTGGGAGTCGGTCGGTTTATAGTAGATGTCCGTGTTGATTCGGTCAACTTCATAACCTGCAATCTTCTTCCTGACCTCTCCGCCCCCACCCCCACTCCGGCTTATCACCTACACCTTGACCTCCTTCCACCTATCGCATTTCCAACGCCCCTCTCCCAAGTCCCTCCTCCCTACCTTTTATCTTAGCCTGCTGGACACAGTTTCCTCATTCATGAAGAAGGGCTCATGTCAGAAATGTCGACTCTCCAGCTCCTTGGACGCTGCCTGACCTGCTGCGCTTTTCCAGCAACACATTTTCAGATAGATTCTTACACTTTTACACTATGAAAACAGACCCTTCAGCCCAACTCGTCAATTCTCAACAGGTTTCCAAAACTGATGTTCCCCGTATTCTCAGGTTAAAACATATCCCGATAATACTTTCCAAATTCATAAACTCATCGAATTGTCTTTTTATTCTTGTAATCGTACATGCCTCTACCACTTCCTCTGACAGCTCGTTACATATCTTCACCTCTCTCTGTGAGAGAAAAAAAAAACAGGCCATTAGATCACTTTTAAATCATTTGTCTCTCACCTAAAACAGGTAATGTATCGAAGGAGACCCTCCAATACCAGAGAAAAGATCTTTTCTATTTATCCTATCCATGCCCCTCATAATTTTATAAACATGCATAAGTTTGTACCTCTATCTCCTTCGGAAAAGGGAAAAAAAAACATCTCAGGCTATCGTCTTCTGAAGATGTGAGTTTGCTGTACATTTAAGAAGGTGAAAATACAGCGGAACTACCAAACAGCACCAAGTGTTCTGAACAAAATACATGTAACATGTTGTTCAGTAGCTAGGATAGCTGGTCTCCTGTAAACTGGAAAACAGATTCGAATTAGGCCAATCAGTTCAGATTATACACCCCCAAAATTCCAAACACTAATCACGTTAGAATTTCGCATATTGACAATTTAAAAGGCCAATGGCACAATCCACCGCTTTGGACATACAGGGCTGGGAGAAATTGAACAGTTAGGTGGAGAATTGCCAAACACCAGCCTCTGCAGACTGGTCTGATATTATCTCCTGAAAGGTACCTGTGAAACAGAAATCTCTAAGAAGAAGAAAAGTAAACTGAGGAATAGAAGACAGACGTCTGGCTGGTTTTGAAAACGCGACATTTTCTCCCTCTATCTTCTTTTCACATGTTGGTAAACTACCTTGAAGAGCTTTAGTCTCCGGGGAGTGTGCAGGTTTTAGTGGTTTGGCATTTCTCCCACAACCGTTCAATTCTTCCCGGTCTTATACCCCAAACCATTGGATTGTTTCATTTGTTTTTAATATTATCACTATATTAAATGCAAACATGACAGGTCATTGGTCTTTTGGGTTATCATTATAAACTGATTGACCGTATTCAAATTTGTTTTATTGTCTCGAGACAAACAGCTACACAAGCTGCTGGATCAAAAGATTATGTTGTATCTTGTTCCGAACACTTTGTGCTCTATGAGGGAGTTCTGTTCGCTTTAACGTTCGTAAAGCAACCGTATCTCTTTCTTTTTCAAAAGAGACGGTTAAGAAATGCATACCAGAGTCAGGCTATTGGACTGCGACATCAGCTGAACAGATGTGACGGTGCCAGAGAAAGTGGGAGATTACAGTCACTCTGACTGCATCACTCAGCTCAGTAGTTTGCACTGTAGCTTTGGCAAATAGAATTAAGGATAATCCAAAGGGGATATTTCCAAAGATATTAAGGACAAAAGGGTAACTAGGGAGAGAATAGGGCCCCACAAAGATCAGCAAGGTGGTCTTTGTGTGGAACCACAGAATATGAGGGAGACACTAAATGAATATTTTGCATGAGTATTTACTGTGTAAAAGTATATGGAAGATATAGACTGTAGGGAAATAGATGGTGACGTTTTGCAAAATGTTCAGACTACAGAGGAGGAAGTGTCGGATGTCTTGAAACGATTAAAGGTGGATAAATCCACAGGACCTGATCAGGTGTACCTGAGAACTCTCTGCGATTATGGAGAAGTGATTGTTAGGGCTCTTGCTGAGGTACTTGTACAATCGATAATCACAGGTGAGCTGCTGGAAGACTGGAGGTTGGCAAACGTGGTGCCACTGTTTTAGAAGTGTGGTAAGGGCAAGCCACAGAACTACAGACCAGTGCGCCTGACCACGGCGGTGGGCAGGTTGTTGGAGGGAATCCTGAGGGACAGGATGTATTTAGAAGGGCAAGGACCGATTCGCGAGAGTCAACATGGCTTTGTGCGTGGATAATGATGTCTCAATAACTTGATTGAAATTTTTGATGAAGTAACACAGAATATTTATGAGGGAAGAGCAGTAGATGTGATCTATCTGGACTTCAGTAAGGCGTTTGACAAGGTTCCCCATGGGAGACTGATTAGCAAGTTTAGATCTCATTGAATACCGGGAGAACTAGCCATTTGGATACAGAACTGACTCAAAGGTAGGTGACAGAGGGTGGTAGTGGATGGTTGTTTTTCCGAGTGGAGGCCTGTGACCAGTGGAGTGCCTCAAGGATCGTGTCCGTCCCTCTACGTCATTTACCTACATTATTTGGTTGCGAAAATAATAGGTACAGGTAGTAAGTTTGCAAATGACAACAAAATTGGAGGTGTAGTGGACAGCAAAGAGAGTTACCTCAGATTAAAACAGGATCTGGACCAGATTGTCCAATGTGCTGAGAGGTTCAGATGGAGTTTAATTCAGATAAATGCAAGCTGCTGCATTTTGGGAAAGCAAATCCTAGCAGGACTTATACACTTAATGGTAAGGCCCTAGGTAGTGTTGCTGAACAAAGAGACCTTGGAGTGCAGTTTCATAGCTCCTTGAAAGTGGAGTCGCAGGTAGATAGGATAGTGAAGTAGGCGTTTGGTATGCTTTCCTTTATTGGTCAGAGTATTGAGTACAGGAGTTGGGAGGTCATGTTGCGGCTGTAAAAGGTTTTGGTTAGGCCACTGTTGGAATACTGCGTGCAATTCTGGTCACATTCCTATCGGAAAGATGTTGTGAAATTTGAAAGGGTTAAGAAAAGATTTTCAAGGCTGTTGACAGGGTTGGAGGATGTGAGCTACAGGGACAGCTTAACAGGCTGGAGCTTTTTCCCCTGGAGCGTCGGAGGCTGCTGAGTGAGCTTCTAAAGATTTACAAATTTATGAGAGGAATGGATAGGGTAAATAGGCGAAGTAATTTCCGATGGGTGGGGGAGTCCAGAATTAGAGGGCATAGGTTTAGTGTGAGAGGGGAAAGGTATAAAAGAACTCGAAGGGGCAATCTTTTCACGCAGAGTGTGGTACATGTATAGAATGAGCTGCCAGAAGATGTGGTGGAGGCTGGTACAATTGCAACATTTAAGAGGCATTTCGAAGGGTATATGCATAGGAAGGCTTTTGAGGTATATGACCCGGGTGATGGCAGGTGGGACTAGATTGGGTTGGGATGTCTGGTCAGCACGGACGGGTTGGACCTAAGTGTCTGTTTCCATGCTGTACATCTCTATGACTCTACTGGGTAGGATCAAGGACATCAAGGACCCGTGTTCGATTCCACCCTTTGGTGAATGCCTATGTGGTATTTGCACATTCACCCCATGACTATGTGGTTTTCCTCAAGGTTTTTGGATTTCTTCCCATTGTCCAAAAATGCGCAGTTTCGTAGTAGTGGTCTTCCTAAATTGTCACGCAGTATCCAGAGATATTAGGTGGATGTGTTGTGGGAAATGTGAAGTGACCAGGCTGACGTATGAATATGTTGGATAGAATGATCTTCAGAGGATCAGAGTGGACTCGATCGACCAAATGGCCTGTTTCCACATTGCAGGGTTTCGACAATTTCAATCCTGGTGTCTGTGTTTGGCAACTTTTTCTCAGAATCCGACCAATAAGTGCTGCTCCAATTTGCCTAAGCAAAATGTTACACCTTATGTTGCCTAACACAAACTCCATCCACCCGTCCTCTGCCCTTTGGTCCATCTGATCAGCTTTCGATTGTGCTGTGAGTTAACCATATTCACTCTACAGTAAATCACCAATTTTGGTGTCATCTGCAAATCTGCTAACCATTACAATAATCACATCTATGTCATTTACGTATTCTACAAAATCCATTTGATCCTTGTGGCGCACTGCTGCTCACATGCATCCAGCACAAAGCAAAACTATCTTCCACCAGCATTACCTACTTCTCTCAACATCGAGACAATAACTTCCAACACTCCCTTTATCTAACCGTGCTAACGAGTTTACTATGAGGATAATTTTCGAACGCTTTACTGAAGTCTGTGTGGACAACTTATGTTGCTGCACCTTCGTATCAATTTTCTTTGTCTCCTCTTCAAAAAACTGAATTACATCGGTGAGACAGGATTTCCCACACATAAAGACATGTTGGCTATCCCTAATTGGTCTTTGCCTTTCAAACACAATGAAATTCTTACCCTCAGAATCCCATTCAACAACTTGCCCACAACCAACGTCAGGCCCACCGGTCTACATTTTCCTGGTTTTTCCTAACCATTTTCCTGAAAATAATGGCACAGGAGTCTTCTGGCACCTTACTGTGTCTGTCCATGATATATATATATATATATATATATATATCTATATACACATACATATATATATATGTGTGTGTGTGTATATATCTCTCAGCCAAAGGCCGAACAATTAGTTCACTGGCTTCCCATCGGGTTCTGGGTTAAACCAGATCAGGTAATAGAACATAGAAAAGTGCAGCACAGGACACGATCTTCTGCCATCGATATTGTGCTGGTCTCTAAGATGAGACCAACGTGCATGCCCTTCATTATACTAACTTCCAAGTGGCTATCCAAGAGTCAATTAAATAGTCCTTGGGAATTATCCTCCTTTATACATTTTCAGATATCCAGCACCACTGCTCATTTCCCCAATTTCTCTACCTTCCATAGCCTTCTCCACAATAAATACTGATGCGATTGTTTTTGAGTATCTCACCCATCCTACTTGGTTCCACACAGAGGATGCTTTGGTTATTTTTAAGGGGCTCTGTTTCTCCTTATTTACTGTTCTCACACGAATGTACTTTGCGAATCTCTTGAGATTCTCCTTGACCCTATTTTCCAAAGATAACCTATGTCCCCATGTTTCCCCTTTGAAAGTTATCCTCCTGCCCTCGTACTCCTCGATGGATTCACTCGAAACCCTGCTATCTATATCCATCATATGCTTCATTCTTTTCCTTGACCAAAGTCTTAATTTCGCTGGCCATCCACCATTCCTTGCACCTACCAGCCTTACCCTGCTCATGCACGGAAACATACTGGAACTAGACTTTGTAATAAGACTTGTGAAGTGCTCCCAATTTCCTGCTATAAGCTTCTCCCAAGCAGTTTTTCAGTGCTTGCCTAAAATGTTCAAAATTGACCTGACTCAAATTAGAACATTAACATTTATGTCAGGGCTATTATTCTGTCTACGTATTTTAAAATTAATATTTACTGCATAATGGACTCAAAAGGCAGAATTGGCGTCCTCTTATCCATCTATAACAGCTCAAGAAGCTGAATTCCCTCATACTGTCACTGCGTAACAGGAACAAAATGTTGAGTGGCCTCCTCATGTTACTGTAACAGACTTGAGAGGCTGAATGGCTACCTCCTATCCCTCTGTAACAGGCACATAGGGACAGATTTGTTCCCCGCCCCTTTCCTGAGCAGCAGTCGCAATGTTCTGGATGATGCTTCAATGTTATGGAAGGATTTGATAAGAGGGCACTTAAAACCAGAAGTAGCATTACACAACGTCAATGGGCAATAAATATTGTCCCCGGATTACTGCCTCGACAATTGTTTATCACCAGACATTTTATGCAGCTGTCCTGCTATTTTATCCCTGTGTCGTACGAAACGATGTAGACAATCTGCAGTGTTCTCGCAATACTCCCACATACAGAGATGAAAGGTTACAAACATTGAAAAATGTATGGGTCCATTCCTCAGCAAACCTCATCCATTCCAAGTAGATCGAGTAAACGATCCCTTTTATTGTGACATGAAAACCGATGGTAGGAAGTGGTTAACTGAACCTGTTTGTTCGCTGACTGTTGATAATGTCTGTAGTCGTGGATTGATTGCCTAATTATCCCAGTGGAGCAATTTCATTTTTTATTTTTAAATTGGCTCCGTTCAATATGTAATCCCATAGTCTGCGTTCGAGCTTGAATGAAAGCATTAACAGGGATAAGCGGCTACAGAGAGAGGGGGAGGAGAGATCAGAATCTGAGCGCAAGAGACTGGAATGTTCCAAGAAGGGACAGGAGTTTATACTGGGATGTTTGGTGGCTTTCTACATACTATAATCAAAGGTCATTATCATGGCGGATCAAATATGCACTTTACATTATTCAATATTTTTATTATCCAATCCTGGCTTTTGCTGGAGTCCCTGGTAAGTCTCACAGTTCAGTCATTAACTCCATCAATCATGTTTGACTGTAATATTGTTCTTTTCATTGACTTTATTATCCCTGTCACAGTCATTGTTCCTGCTGAAATTCTGAATCCAGATATTTTCTCCACAAACTAGGACTAATTGCATTAATGAACTTTGCTTCTCCCTCGTTGCTTCGTGGCAGTGTTACCCATGGGTCTCTATGTTGACCTGCTCAGTTTTAAGCTTGAATCACGATTCGTTCTCTCACTGTCCTTGTTACTTAAATAGTGAGAGCATGCAGATTAGTATCTTCTGTGCTGGTTGCATACTTCAGCTCCTCCTCTGATTCCATCCCATCCTTGGCGAATATCGGAGGCTGAAACAGACAAATGACAACTGTGGTGATCCCTTTTGCCTTATTTGGTACCTTATCGAACGCCTTGCTAAAATAGTCAGCACAGCTCTCCACGCAGGACTGTCAACCTGTCCCAGTTTATAGTGTCTGAATTTGTTCTGTTAGGCAGATTCAGAAGTTGATATCACAAATTATTTCAGCTGATCGGAAATATCTTCATTCCAAACTCGTATTCATTTGATTGGACGCTGCAAGTTACCACTTCTCCAGTACGACCAATTCCCTTCTCCTTTTTGCCATATTTCATCAACATGTTCTGTTTCTATTTTTACAGTGAATCTTTCTGTCCTTCTCTGTCTTTCGCTGGCCATGTTTTATTTGGTTCCCTCGTGTATTCAGTGCTGGCATTGTGAAGCTCAGAAACAATGAAATGTTATTGCCAGGCTGTTGCTCACTTTGCGCTGTGTCCATGCGGTGCTCAATATTAGAAGGGGCTTTTCAGCACTTGGACTCACGTCTTTAAAAGTTGGTCTCTGCCTTTCCACTGAATGTCTGTGTTTGTCCCTCTCAGCTGATCGCGTGATCACTAACACGAGGAAGCACTTCTAGTATTACTGTAAAAGACCAGGCTTTTAATATGTAGCTGAGGGGCTTCTGACTGCCTCATGTTATTGAAAAGTTAGTGAGGTTTTGGGGATGGCTTATTGGAGCTTGCGTTGTGAGCTCCCTTAAACATTCAGGGAGACCTGAGGATTTGGTGACACAACTCGAGACAGAACATGAGGAGTGTAGTATTTGCATCTTTGTCTGCAACATGAACAACACATGGAGCAGAGGATGCAGAGAGGGGAAGCTCTGAAACCACAGAGAGGGTGTCTCTGGGCAAAGAGATCTGCCGTATCTGTCTATGCCTTTACCTGGACAAACACAATCTCACTCTCAGCCTTAAACACACACACGTGGGCACACACGTTACTTCGCTCTCTCTCACTCTCACTCACACACACACACACATACGCACTGCCTCTCCCTCACTCTCTCTCACTCTCACATATGTGCCACATCTGTCACACAAACACACAAATCTTTGGGGTGCATTTGCACTTGAAGAATTGTATTTGAGAATACATTCTGTTTTGTTCAAAGAAAAACCATACGATTTGATGGCCATCAATGTGGCATTCTATAAAGTCCAACTTTGAAAATAAAACAAGCTCGCCTGCAGGGAAAGACACAGATAGACTCCAGACAAGACCTTCCCTCGTTTTGTGCCGTGAAGGACACAGAAAAATTAAAATATTTGTTTGAGGAAGTGATAACGATGATGGGGAGGAAACGGCTGTCGATGTCATTTACATGGAATTCAGTGAGGCGTTTAAAAAGGTAGGCTAATGGAGAATGGAAAGTTGAATGGGACCCAGAGTGTACGAAGAAGATAGAGAGAGACGGTTTTCGACAACAGGAGAGAGAGTGTAGTAGTGGAAGGTAGTTTTATTTTTCAAAATGGAGAACTATGATCAGTGGTGTTTTACCGTGATCTGTCCTGGAACAATCTTGTTTGTGACATGCATAAATGATCGGAAGGAGGATGTTGGTGATCTGATTAACAAATTTGCAGATGACACCAAGATTGGTGGATCAGCAGGTCGTTAGGCAGACTGTCAGAGAATACAGCCGAATCAAGATAGATTGGATTGTTAGGCAGAGAAATAGCTAATTGAATTCCATCAGGGCAAATGCGAGGTGATGCATTTTGAAGATCCAATTCAAGTGTGAGAGTACGTGGAGTAATTCTGGGGGACATTGGTACAGAAAGATTTGCATGTTCAGGTCTATTGTACCCTGAAAGTGGCAGGTCGAGAGATTGCTCAAGACGACATACCACATACTTTCCTTCCTGCATTGCAACGATTTAGGAAGGGAAGAAAATGGAAAGTGGGGAACTACAGAGCAGGCAAGTTGTCATCAACTATAGGGAATCAGTTGGAATCTATTTTTTCCAAGAGTTGGCAGGTCATGTTACATTTATGCAGGACTTTGATTCGGCCACATTTGGAATACAGTGTACAGTTCTGGTGGGTTCATTACCAAATGGATGTGGATACTTTGGAGAGGGCGCAGAGAATGGTCACAGGTTGTTGCCTGCTATGGTGGGCACTAATATGAAGAGATGTTGAGTCGAATCGGATTATTTTGATCAGAAAGACGGAGGGTGAGGGGAACTTATTTGACGTCTACAAAATCATGAGAGGTGTCGACAGGGTGGATCGCAATAAGCGTCTTTCCCAGAGTGCGGTGAAACATTTTCAAAGGTACAAGACGTCAATGTAGAGGGGAAAAGATTATGGGACATATGCTTGGAAAAGTCTTTGCACAGAGTGTGGTATGTGCCTGGAACACGTAGCCAGTGGTAGTATTAGAGGCGTGCACGGCAGCGTCATTTGAGTTGCATCTGGACAGATTCATGAATGAGCAGAGAGCAGCGCGATACAGACCCTGAGAAAATAAGTGACAGGTTTAGTTTGAAGATCTGGATCTGTGCGACCTTGGAATGCGGAAGGATTTGTTCCTGTGCTGAAAATTGTATTTGTTCTTTGTACTTTGTAAACACTGATGCAACATTTCTGTCGATATTTGCAAGGAAAATGAAAGCAAAGTCATATGTGGAATGGTGAATGAGTTTCAGGATAATTTATTGTGGAGAACAGGAAAAAAATAATAGGGAAACGAAATAGTTCTATTCTGTCTCTCTTCATGGAGGAAGATACAGAAAATTTCCTAGTAGTACCAAGTGACATGGGACATTTTATAAGTACGGACTAAAATGACGCAAATCAGTGACACGGTTGTATTTGAACATGTAACTGGAATAAGGATTGATAAGTTTGACAGACCAAATGCACTTCATACTGAACATTTCAGTGAAAGCAGCAATGAACAGATTGGTTGCATTGGGAATCACTTTATTTTTCCGAATTCAGTTTGACAGGAGCTATATATAATGTGATGTTGCATACTTGGAAAGTAATAGCAAACTTCCAGAGCCTGATTCTACCTTAATGAAAGGGAAGTTATGATTTATAAACTTTTTGCTTGAAAATAACTCTTGTAGGCATAAACAATGGAGAATGAATGGCTGTGGCATAGTCAGATAGTCGGGAGGATTTTTAATCAACACTCGCAGTAAGTTATCAGAAAACATAAAAGCAAATGGCATTGGGTAGAATCTTTGCAAATAGAGAAAGGTACAAGTTAGGTTTGCTTTATTTGTAAGAGAGTCAGTATATAACAAAAGGAAGAGTCAACAAGACCAAGCTTTGGCTTGGTTTCTAACCACGCTTGCTATCTGACACATGGTGATCTCAAACATGTTTTCGTTTTATTACAGATTACAGCTTCTGCAGTAATTTGCTCCTACATGAAGTAAAGACGTTACACTTAGAATAACCACAGTGTTGAACCAGGCCCTTCGGCTCACTAAGCTCACTCCAACCCTCCGAAAAGTTACCCATTCCTCTACCCTATATTTTCCTTGACTAATAACCGAAATCATGGGCAATTTAGCAAGGCCAATTCATTTGAACGGCAAATCTTTTAGAAATGTTCAAGCTCCACACGGTAAGTAGCCCAAGGCTGAATTCGAAACGGGGTGCCACATGCTGTGAGGCGGAAGTGTTAACCTCTGAGCCACCCTGCTGCTCTTGAGAGACGTATTCCCTCACCGGATATTGAAAGTAGGTCGCAGGGGTGAAAGTGCTGCACCCTAACAACGAGACGTACAGTTTCGATGTCGTGATCTAAGAGAAAAATGCTGATCACATATACCAAATGGGCATTCTCCAGATTAATCTCTCAGGTGAAAAGATAGTCTGCTGAGGAAACTTGGCCTGGGAGAAGGCGACGAACTCTGTTTGAAGTGATGAACGTTGATAGATTGTCACATGATAGCTTCACATGCACATTACTTGGGAGAAGGAGGATGCACGGACCGAATTCGAGAAGATGGACTTGGAAGCTATGGAACAGATTGATCGAAAATGAGAACAGGCACAGATGGTTTGGCACCATCAGGTCCAGACCAATTGCATCTCAGGCTGTTGTTGGAGGAAAGGGAGGAAAGGCCCTGATGCAAACTTTTAAAGAGAAGCTGGTCACAGATGAGGTGCCAGAGGACTGGAGAACACATTTTACAGGAAGGGTGGTGGAGATAGACCAGGGAAATATAGAACCGTGAGTTTCAGATCAGTGTTGGGAAACCATTGAAGAAAATAGGTGGTTCGAGAAGGCTGTGTGTTTCATTGGAGACCAGTGTACGTTGTTGTGCCACAGTAATCAGTGCTGTGTCCCCTACTATTTGTGGTATTCTTAAAAGATGTTGATGTGAATGGGGAGTGGGCGCTGGGGGAAGTGTGATAGGTTACTTTGTGTTTGATACAAAGATTGGTCAGGTGGTTGGCAGTGAAGAGGAAAGTTTTATGTTATAGGAAGTTACTGATGGAAAGGTCAGAAGGGCAGAACAACGGCAGATGGGATATAACCCTGATTAATATGAGGTGATACACTTTAGAAGAAGGAAGCAGACAGGGGAGTACTCACTGAATGGCAGCACACGAGGAAGCTCAGAGGGTGCTTCTCATAGACACCTGAATGTGACCAGACAAGGTAATATGTTCGTTAGAAGTCATTGGCGGCAGTAGACACAACCTTTACTCATCGAGGCATAGATCTTCAGAGCTTTACAGGACTTTGTTTAGGCCAAGATGGAATACACGGTGCATTGCTAGGTGCCACCTTAGAGAAAAAGATGTAATTACACTTGAGGGGATGCAGAAAAGATTCACCAGGATTTTCCCTTCGATGGAGCATATCAGCGATGAAGAGAGACATGATCAGCTCGGTTGTTCACTTTCGAACAGAGAGGGCCTTGGGGAAAATGATTCAGAAGTTTATGATTACCAGGGAGATGAACTGTGTGGATACGCAGCAGCTGTTCCTTTTATTTAAATGGGGCAAGAACACCGGAGCACACCTTTAAAGTGATAGATTTGAGCTTTAGAGTGGATATTAGGATTGTTCGTGTCTGGATTCCCTTGTAAGCGGGGGTTTTCAAGGTTAACCTCACAACCGTTTTTAAAAGAAGTACTTGAACGACCACTTGAAGCATCGTAACATTCCAGACTACGGGTCTTGTGTAGGATAATGGAACTGGTGCAGATCTTGCAGTGCTTCTAGTGGGAGAGAGTCTGTATTTCTGTCATTGTATGGTGATGGAATGTCACTTATTGAGCAGGTTAAGATAGGAAGTGATAGGTTTCAGAACAGTGCATTGACAACAGTGAAATGTAAAGCTTCACAAAGTACCATGGTGAAATGTTAGACAAAATAATCATAGATTTCTTACAGACAGAAACTAAAGAATGGAGATCAGGGAAATGGCAGAACTATAAAGCAACTTCTTCACTTCGGTCTTCACAAAAGCAAACATTTACTAAAAATAATCTTAGAAGCAATTCTAGGTCTTCTAAAAAAAGGAAATTGAATCAAATCCGTAACTAAACAGTTTTGGAGAAATTATGTTGATTGAAATCTGATAAATTCCCATGGGGTGATAAACTATACTTTTGACGACTAAAGGAGGTGGCCATTGTAATAATGAGCACTTTACTTGTCAGCTCCAGATTCGTTATGATTCTGAAAGTGAAGTGATAGTTTTGAGAGCAGGAAATGTAACCGAATATTTCTAAAGGAATCGGGGAAACAGCAGAGAATTCCACTCCGCTGACTATCAAAGGAGCAGTTCGGATTATACAAGAGTCTATTGTAAAGGATGCATTACCAGGGAACTTTGGAAATTAAATTAATTTAATGGTAATTAAAATAGATAAAGCCAATACTGAGTATTTAAAGGCCAATCACATTTGAGAGACCGACTGGTAAGTGAATTGTGGTGAAGCAATGGATGCAGTGAATTTCAATTTTCAGAAACATTTTTGATGACGTCCCAAGTCTAGCGTTGTGACAATGCAACTTCTTTTACAAGCACTTGCTGTCCGTGTTTTTTTTTAAGAGTGGTCATGCAGGCAGAGATTCCATTAAATCTGGGTTTGATGACTTGGAAATGCTTACAAGTTTAAAACAAAATTGTGCAATGATGAGCAATCTATCCCCGATGTGATCCTGTGTAAGGTGACAGGAATAGTTGATGAACTCATAGTTGGGCATCCTCTTGGAAGGATTGATCACAGTATGGTTTAATTTAGAATAGAGATGGAGAGTGTGAACATAAAATACAACGCCAGGGTCCCGTGTTTAAACAACGAAGACGACAGTAGCACGAGGGACAACTTGGCCAAAGTAGACGGCAAACAAGTACCCTATGCTGGTCAGTTGACGAGCAGTCTGAGGTCCGAAGCGAAATAATATTACAGTGAAAGTGAAGGACTGTCGGAAAGGGGGTATGCTGCCGTGGGTGTCGACGCAGTCTATGAAATTGAAAGGGAAGTTATACAAAGTAGTCAAAAAAGCACGAAACTAGAAGATTGGGCAAACTTTAAATACCAAAAGAATACCACAAAAATAGCTCTGAACAAAACTAACACAGAACGTGCCAAAAAACAAACAAACACAGAATATAAAGACAGATAGCAGAAGTGTCTATAAATATCGAAAATGAAACTAGGAAAAGAGGCCAGAGCCTCAAGATTAGAAGATGCAGATTTAGGACTGAATTGAGGCGGGACTCCTTCACTCAGAGGGTTGCAAGTATTTGAAATTCCCTGCCCAGGGAAGTAGTTGACGATACTTCACTAATCGTTGGTAAAGCTAAGATATATATGTTTCGAACAACAAAACAATTAATGGACGCAGTGAGAGCGCGGGTGAGTGGAGCTGAATCCAGGAAATTATCAGCCATGATATTATTGAATGGTGGAGCAGATTCAACGGGCCAGAAAGCCTACTCCGCTTTTCACTTCTTTTGTTCATCTTATCTAAATAAAAGGGGGCGCTATGATTTGATTTGTTTGGCTTGATCTTTAACAGTCTGCATATTTGTTGACAGCAGGCAGCAAGTTCTGAAGCTACTGGGCCCAAAAAATCAGATCCGTGTTGATCCTCCCTCTCTCTGGCATCTCTTTCGTAAGAACCTGTGTTTGATGTTTCCTTTTCTTTGGCCATGCGGTGTTTATTGGAATTGTTGCACAATTACAACAACATTATTAAGTTGGGAAAATCTGCTGGATTTTCGGATACGTCAAGTTGTTCTGTATTCTACCCTCTTTTGTTACTGTTTCATTTGGTACTTTCGGAAGAAATTCCCTTTTTGTCAAAACGAAGCGGTTTGGCCTGCTGCATCACCCCTGGAATGTGCACAAACACATGTTTAAGACAACGAGCAACTTCCTTCAAATGGTTTGAGGGGGTCTGGTCTGGTGCATAACAGTGTACAACAGCTCAATATAATGCACTAGCGTAGATTGAGGATGGAAAAGCTGGCAGGAAAGAAAATAGTGAGTCAGAATAAACTGTTCTTTTTTCGAGTGAAAAGCAATGACGAGTGTGATAATTGAACAATTGATGTTTGGACCCCAGGTATTCAGAAAGCAGATTAAACATTTGATCAAGGGTACGACACGTAATCTTTCCAAATCTACTGATGGCACAATGCTGAGAGATTAAGTGATTGAGGAGGATGCAAAGTGGCAAGGTGATTGAGACAAGTGGTGAGAATCGGCAAATACTTGAGTGATGAAGAGCAATGTCGATTGAAGTTACATTGAGCACTTTGTTGGGAATGACAGGCTATCATTTGAAAGGGGATTGATGTAACATGCTGATCTAAGAAGATACTTATGTTTATACGTTTGTTGACTTCCTCACCGATTTCTGAGGCTCATCGTGGGCAGGGAGGTCTGAAGCCAGAAGTCAATACTGGGAATGACATTGATATGCTGACCAGTGTACATCGACCCACCAAGTGTGTAGCTGTAACAATGAAAGGGATTTGAACCCTCCATACACCAGTCAATGAAAGCAATATTGTAGGAATAGAAAGCACTTAGGAAGATAAATGGTGTGTTGAACTTCATTTCAAGGGGATTTGAGTACAGGGGTAAAGGTGATTTATTGCCGCTGTACAGGGCTTTGATGAGAACCCATCGCGAACATTATGCAGTTTTGGTCGCCTTATCCAATAAAGGACAAACCTGACATTGAGGCAGTACAGGGAAGGATGACTACACTGCTCACCGTCAAGAGAAGTTGTGAGAGCAGAGTTTGGATCGACTGGGCATGCTTTCCATGTGATTTTGGAAAATAAGCAGAGTTCTCTGTGTAATATATGAAAGCATGACAGTTTCTGGCAGATCTGAAGCAGGCTTGATACATCACCTGGCCGGGACGACTTAAACAAACGGCCACAGTGTTAGATGCAGGCAGGCCAGACTGCATAAGGCTCTGGAAAGCAGGGAACTCAATATAAATAAGGATTTCTAGACACAGAAAGGATAAGGTTGGGGCAACGTATGGTGTGGCGATAAAGGATCAGCCATCGGTACACGGAAGGGGTGATCAAAATTAGTGGGCAGACTGGGATACTTGCAGTTCCAACTTTTTTTTCCTATACTTCATCACGTCAGAGGATAGAAGTAAACAGTGTATGGGAACAGTGCATTGAGGAGATATTTGGTCATGAACTAGAATGAAGGATGCTCAATGTATTCCTTTCTCTCATATTATGGTCAATATCCACTTCGCCTTAATCTCTTTAATCCATTCCCCCGTCCCCCACCCCTGCATTTGCATCAATCTGCGTTTTGTACTGCTACTTTGTCTCTGGTCTAAGTGTGCGTCTGCAAGTCCATTCGTGCTGTTTTACACCTTCCACTCACAGCTCATTCTGCATTGTTTACTTCTTACAGTAAACCTTATTCAATACATATCTCCCCGTTTGCACTGAATTCACAGTGATGTAAATTTCAAAAAGTGTACTCCGATTTCGTCTCACCCTGCTAAAGTCAACTGCACGCTGGCCGTGTGGTCTCAGAATTCCCTTCCTCATATAAATCTGGAAGTGATGCTTATTTCACTGTGGAGACGATCACCTCTTTTTTTTCTAACGAATTCAGGTGCGTAACTTCATGTTAGCACTGGCAAGAGTTTCATGTTGTCTTTATATGTAACGTGGAAAGGAGCAAGCATCGGTGTGAAGATTTTGGTTGCATGTTATTTATCTGCAATTTTCAATGTCGCTTAAAATTCGCAACGCTTATTTTTCAATGCTTGTTCTTGCAATTCGCGTCAGATGCAGTGTAATAGGTGGAGGGGTGACCTGAAAGACGTTTGCAATATCAAGAGAAGCATGGACAGGTTGAATAGCCAAATTCCTTTACACAGGATAGCAGATTTAAGAAACAGAGAGGATAGGTTTAACGTTAGAGGGCAAAGATTCAAAAGGGATTAACAGGCAGCTTTTCCACTGAGATGGTGTTGTTTGTTAGTGAGCTGCCAGATGTAGAGTGCGAGAAGCAAATGCAACTACAGCATTTAAAAGACATTGGACAAAGACATGTATAGCAAAGCTTGAGACACATATGTGACAAATGAAAATAGATGGGACTGGTTTTGTTTGGAAAACCTAGTCAGCATGAACAAGTTAGGCTAAAAATTCTGTTTGTTTATTATATGACTGCATGAATCTACAAAATAGAGAAAGATCTGTCCTTGCCGCTTCCTGTTGTCAGTTTCAGCTGTCCGCTGTAGTGGTTGGTATATTGGGTCCATGTCGATGTGTTTGTTGATGCAGTTTGTGGATGAATGCCATGCCTCCAGGAATTCCCTGGCTGTTCTCTGTCTGGCTTGCCCTATGATAGTGGTGTTGTCCCAGTCGAATTCATGTTGCTTGTTGTCTGTGTGTGTGGCTACTAGGGATAGCTGGTCGTGTCGTTTCGTGGCTAGTTGATGTTCATGGATGCGGATTGTTAGCTGTCTTCCTGTTTGTCCTATATAGTGTTTTGCGCAGTCCTTGCATGGTATTTTGTACACTACATTAGTTTTGCTCATGTTGGGTATAAGTGAGTTTGGAGTGTCCGGTGTGATTATCAACAGAAATATTCCACAACTAAGAATGAGGCTTTGAGTTTGCTGTTGGCATTATAATACCTCAGCATCTAAATTGCTAATAACTTTTCGGAGATACATCAACATTCTGATCATAACTCCTTAATGTTCTTGAAGAAATTTAGGGAACCGACTTCCAAGCTGTTTAGATTGTGTATTTTATTGCCGCCATTCAGTTTGAAAATATACTGCCAAAGAGGGGAGTTGTCATGGTTAGCCTCACAACTGTTACAAAGCATTTCGAAAACTACTTGAAGACTCTTATCATTCACAGATATAGACCTCGTGTATGATTGTGGGACTAATTTATATTGTGTTATATTTCTGGCGGTACAGAGTCTATGTTCTTGTGAGTTAATGATTGTGGAAGGTGAGTCATTGAGCAGCTTAAGATAGGAATGGCTCGGAAATGAGAAGCATGTGAAGACGTTTCCATGAGTGAACTGTAAAAGCTTCAAAACGTATGTCAATGGGAAAGGTTAGAGAAAATAAGTGCATCAGGGAATTGCAAACCTAAAATTGCAGAATTATGAAGCAAATACTTCACTTCTGTCTTCATGGAAGAAGTCATTAAAAAAACCTTCCTCACAAGCTAGAAACCAAAGCTCGTGGGAAAAGCAAATGGAATGGAATTAGTAAACACTCGGTTATCGTGCAATTATTGGAACTAAAAGTAATGAGCAATGTCAACATAGATATCATGTTTAAGAAACTGAATGGTAGCTACATTGAAGAGGAACAATGGATGCAATGTATTTGGGTTTTGGGGAAAATTCTTGATAAAGCACCAAGACCCGTGTGCAATGTCAAACCTTGTGGAGTTGGGACTACTATATGGACATGGATTTAGAATGGCAGAGTTGGTAGGAAACAGTGAGTCAAACCTTTTGATTTCTATTTTATTACCAGGTGTATTTTACACGAAAAATACAAAAAAGGCAGTGAAAACTTTCACTTGTCACAAAATGGCGCTGCTTTGAATAAATTAACATTATGAAAAATATCAAAATATATAGTTGATGAGAGTCCATGGGTCCTGAGCCAGGCCCTCATCATCGACGATGCCTTCCCCCAATCACTCTCCAACAGATTCACCACCACCTACACCGACCCTACCAACATCGACGTTATTGGTTCTCAGGCTGTTTGGCTGATACTCCTCCATCACTGTATTATCTCCCCCGTGAAAAGCACTCCAATGCCAGAGACGTATCTCTTTCTGCTGGCTTCTCCACATCGTTGTTACCATGATGCCTTTCCATCATCCTCTTCGTCACCACCAGCACAAGAAACAACCCACAACGAAGTGACTGATCCTCAGGCATTATGTTTTGCTGCTGGACTATATTCTGCCCGCGTAGCGTCTGCCGTTATAGCAGCCGCCGATTTCAGGTCCTGCGCTTGCTCCAGAAAAGTCAATTGCGACTCAGCTACTTCGCATTGGGCCCAGTTGGAGGCCACTTACTTGGCACGGCGTTCGACCTCTCAAGGGGCACGCCACGAGTCCACTCAAAGTCCATGATTTGGGATCTTGCCGCTGCCAATGCTGTCTAAGCTGCAAGGTTAGTCACTTGAAAAGAGGAAAGCGGGGGACAAAATAAGAAAATCTCCAATATTGGAGCCCTTGGACCAGAGGCACCATAATAAAATGATACATTTATTGGAGACTCAGACTCTTGGAGTTTCACCGTAATCAGGGCATGGGCCCCCACTATTCCCAATACAAATCAAATATTGAAGGATGGATTCAAAATCAATGCTTCCAAGTCTGCCAATGGCACTACCCAATGCTTGTTTATCAGTTGGTGAGGAGGATGTTAGAAAAGCTGGAAGACTAATCTTTCAGGTTCAGTGCAACTTTTCCAATTGATTTCGAATTCCACCAGCTGCCACCGCCTTAGTTTGTTCTTGATTAATAATTTAGCAACTGGCGAACGTTAGTGTCAGCAAATTTTGGATGCGTATTTTCGGAGTGAGAAGCAGATATTATAAAAGTAACGAGAAAGAAAAAAAGGCAAATCCAAAATTGACAAGAAACATTAAAACTAGCCGCAACAGCTTTTCTGTTTCGATTAAAAAAAGGTTCTCCATTTGAGTGTGACCCTTGGAAGAAAGATAGGAAAATATATGAGGGACACCTGGAGGATAAGATGGGGGAATTGGTTTCTTGCAACAGGCAGAGAACTTACACAAGTATTTTGCATCGTTCCTCACATGGGAAGGCACAATGTATTTCAATAAAATAAGCAAGATGTTAATCGGCAGAAAGGTTTTCACCTGTCTCCAACAGAAAGAATAAAGTTTTTCTCAAACAGATAAGACAAAGGATAGACAAGTCTGCAGCACCAGACACATCGTTTTAAAAAACGTGGTCACAGAGTGACTGGTGGCACTATGTGAAATATTCCAAAACTCTCTGGATGGCAGGAGGGTTCCAGCGTAACTGAAGAACCTGCAAATAGCCCCCCTGTATTCAATAAGGCATTCAGAAAAAAGGAGATACCTACAAGGCATTTAACCTGATAATTAATGCTGGGAATAAGTTCCCAATCTGGCATTCAGGAAAAACATTCTGGTCAGTTAGAAAATCTTCATACAATCAGAATCGACGTGTTTTTGTGAAAGAGTGATTATGATTTTGATGACAATATCATGCAAAATATTGCAGCGTACGTCCTGAGAACACAAGCTGACTTGATAAAGGGGAACGGATATACAGTCTATGCGCTTTCCAGAAGTTTTCTATACGGTTCTTAAAATTACAAAATCAAAGTTCTTTTTTCCCCAAAAGACCAAGGCTCATAGTATGGCAGAAAATATATTGGATGGAATTAGGATTTGTAAACACAAAGAAGATAGAGAGTCGAGATTAATGGATCTTAATTAGATTAAAAAGATGTATCTATAAATATCAGTCCTGCAGCATTAGTTATTTACAATTGATACTGATGGCTTGAAGAGGGGACTGAGTAACTTATAGATTCGAGTTTCTGGATATATTTGGGAGCGCAGATGGCAGTGAGGATGTAAAGAATCTGAAAGTGGATATGAATGAATCAATGAGAAGGCAAATAATTCTCAAGAGGAGTTTACTATAAGAAAAAGTATGAGGTCGTGTACTTTAGCCCTGAGAAAGAGAAGGCAGGCAGTTATCAAAACAAAGTGCAGGACAAAGGGATGTGGTGTTCCTGTTTATGAAACATATATTTTGCATGTTCGTCAGCAAGTAACTGGGGTGAGTCATTCGGTTGATTCTTGAAATAGAAGCGTTGATTTATAAAAAAATTTCTGAACTGTTTAAACATGTATTTATTGTATTTAAATTGAATGATGTGATCTTACTGAAACACATAGAAACAGAGGGAGCTTGACAAGGTCGATATTCAGAATGTGGTGCCACTCCTGGGCAGAGTCTCGAACACGGGGACACAGATACAGAATAAGGGATATTTATTTCAAGCTGATATGTAAAGAAATGTCTTCTCTCATAAAGTAGTGATTGTCTGAAAGTCCCTAACCCAAAGAGTTTTGGAGCCTGGCTCACTGAAAGTCTTTACCGATGGGATGATGGGCATATGACATGTTGGCGTTTTGTGGGATGCAAAAGATGGACCCCGAAGTAGATCGGCCATATTCTTATTGAATGACAGGACAGGCTTGGGGCGAATAGGATAGTTCAGTTCCTATTTCTTATGCACCCATGTTCAAAACTGGTTGATTTCCTGGCAGTAATGTTGCACAATTTTGCATTCCGGAAGAGCAGAGGATTTGGTTCAGATTATTCTGGCTGTTGTATGGGTGCAGTATTCACAGTGAATCTGGATCTGCAATATGACCAACATCTGGAGCAGAAGTTACAGAGAAAGGAAGAGTTGATATAGGGATAGTGGGTGCAATGCTTGTTTTGATGTAACGTGGATTTTCCAAGTACATTTTCCAAACTTAACGTAAATATGGGAGTGGCCTGTATCTGCTACTATTTAGCAGGTCGGACGGGTTAAATAGAACATGAGAACATAGGGCTGAGCGACACGAATGTGCCATTCGGCCTTTTGAAACTACTTCACAAGTGAAAAAGGTGCTGGTTCTTCACATTGTGGTCGCAGCTGCACTTTTATGTCAATCTCCCATTATCCCCGATTATAATGTCCATCGAAAATCTTGCCAAATCGGCCTCCATATAATTTTATGATCCAACCATTACAAGCTCTGTGAAAGTGAATTCACATTCGAATAAGTTTCTTAATTTGTGAATTTCTCCTTATTCCTGTTCTGACCAAGGTTGAACGGGTCACTGTTTGCTTTTCAAGTCCTATTTCTCCACTGGTAACAGCACATTTTAAATGTAACGAGGTTGGTTATATGTCCAATGATAATGGTCTCAGACTGTATCAGCTTCAGTTGTGGGAACATGTCAGCCAGATGTTTTTTGTCAGTCACAAGTAACTGGCTTATTCCTGAAGTATGAGTCCGCTGCAAACGTGCAAAAGTAGAAGAAAATATTCGACGAGGCAAACGCCCATTGTCTATTCACTTGCTCCACGATCATCACGTTGTGGTATGATTTAATGTGATCACCTCTCATTCCAAGGGTAACCTGTTAAACCTCCACAATATAAGCCATTAACCCCAGTAATAAGTGAAATAAGACAACTCTGCACAACTTACAAATTAACGAAATCATTTCTCAGGTCAGAAATCCAAACACTCTTCACGCAAAGCCCTCCAGATGTGTTCTCAATCAGACTGGATACTGCTGCAGCAACACGACCCTCCTGCAGAGTTGATTGAAAGTACAGCTGACGGGCACATGTTTTTTTCCTTCTGAATATCATTTTCAGTTTATTCCCGAGATGAGGATTTTTTGTCTCTCAGAGTGCTGCGGGGCATTTTTTTTAAAACTTTCTTCCTCGCGAGTATTGGAGGCAGAGATATTGTATATTTTTGAGACACAGACAGAAAGATTTATGAATAACAACGAAGTCAGTGATTATCAGGGAGTGAAGAGGAATTTACAGTGTAGGTAAAAAATGCTGACAATGAGATAAAATAAACTGTATTTTACCAAAGCATCCAGGAGTACAATGCCAGATGAAATGATAATTTCAAAATGTTGAAATAAATTCGATATCGTGCCAGAGAACTACGAGGCTGTTCTGTTGTTTGAGAGAGAGACCAATCATGGTGGTTTAACTTGAGGGACACCAATCCTCGGGTGAAGGGGTGAGGTTGAGAGACCAGATCCGTCATGGTGATCTCTATCAGTTTGGGAATTGCACATGCGCTGTCGGCCTTCCTCTGCATCACACATAAGGCTTACAGCCAACTGAGTGAGAGACTGTGTAACTGTTATAGACAGAAATAGTCAAAGGCAAAAGAAAATATAAATTTTGATAAGAAGCAAGCAGTCATGAGTCAGACAATTTACATGAAAACGGGTAAGGATAAAAAACAAGAAAAAGCTCTCTGCTAGAAATTACACTTTGCAATGTGACTTATGTTTAGATGGGGTTTTTGGCTAAAGACATTAAGGTGAACAAGTGAAATAACCAGAATTACTAAATGTGTATGGATATTGATAAAAATAAAATAAGTGGTTTTTTTTATCGTCTGAATAAATTGTGCTGATGCTTACGTGAGAGTATAAAGCAGATGTAATAACTTGTGTGGAGAGACCGTCCTCGTGGGAAATAGCTCCTTAGCACGTGCTTGAAGAAACCCGATGTAAAAAGTGAATGACATGAACTCAAGGGGCTGAATGCCTGAAAGGTTCTGTAACATGGGGCTCAGAACATAGTTTGAACAGACCTTTCTTGTTGAATGTTCGAACGGGTCCGATGGGCTGAATTGTCTTATCGATTTTCATCTTATGGGACTTAAAATAAAAAAAAACACTATGCTTCTTGCACTTATATGTCACACAATGGAACCTGACATTTTCTTGAACCTGGAATTATATGGCAAATTATCTGGATTGTTCTCTCATCGACATCATTCAGAGAATTCCAGAAGTGGCATTCTCCAGAACATTCGATAAACGTGTGGGGTTATTGCGTAGGTAACACAGAGGATGACTGGGGAGGTTCTGCATACAATATAAAGAGTTGTGGAGCATGAGCTTGCTCGGTACTGACGTTATCAGCGATATACAATGTGCGTGATGGATTAGAGAGAATTCTGTGTCACCTATCCTGACACAGCAGGGAAGGCTACTGATGCATGTCCTGTATTACTGGCCTTTTCTTCAGACTGCAAATACTGTACTATGCTGCGTGGTAAGCTTAGACCATGCTCAGTGAGTCTGTTGACGAGGTCCCGTCAGGTAAACGAATGTTCCACCTCTATACGACTATTCCACCACGAGCTCCATTCTCCTGTTGATAAATCGCTGTGCAATTTGCCCTCATGTACCATGTTCGGGTGAACTAAGAAAGCTCAACCGTTTGCCAATTGACCTTTTAAAGAATGCATCAGTGGCTGGGATCACGGAATATCCAGTTGTATCCGGACAGTGGTGAGTATTTCCTGCCATGATGCATGGGAAAAGCAGGCTGGCATTGAATGACAGCAACAAGAACTGGGTTAGGTATGTTCAATAAGATGGGACCAGGAAACCATCTCGCCCTCGTACAGACCATCCCTTTGTCATACTCAACGAAAATGACAATGAGAAAAATATTGTTAGATTCAGCACAATGTGTCAATGACTCTGCAGACCCGACCTCCCGTTACAAAGCTGCACAACAAATCCTCATCGACAATTTTCCATCATCAGCAATCACACCAATACCCCATTCAACCTATCATTCCTGGAGACACTGGTTCATGTCGCAGGATGCATTCAAGATAGCTTCATTTCACAAATTTTAGACGTACGATCACATCCTCCTCTGAAATTCGCTCTCAGTCTTCTCCTCTCTTTTTCTGAAATCCTCCCATTTGTTCGTATTTAAACTGATTCCCTCCTCATCTTTCTCTGGAAGTGATTTTCACACCCACATCACACCATGTTATATCATAATAGAGATAATGATCTGTTAATGAATGGGAGCTGCATATCCTATTACTTCCAGCAGGGGTTGCAAGTTTCACGATGCTACTCAGTGATTTATCACGGTCATACTGAGCAACGGACTGCTCGAAGGGTAACTGCTTCAGATGTACAGATCAATTCACTGCAGAGCTTCCCATGCTTGGTAGATGCCTCATCTATGTTAATACAACAATACAGTAGTGGGTCCTGCAAATTGCCCGATGATGAACAGATTACCTAGTCCGTGTTTATAGATGAAAACAACCGTGTGGTCCGGACTGCTGCCAGTGATGGATCGATAGCTGGTGGACTGATGAGACCTGCACAGTGATCTACTCTTTGCAGATTGCCCATTTGTATTAGAAGTACACTAGTCTGGGCTGCATAGTGCTCCGTGCTGAATAGATATCTCCTCTGGGTTTATGCTGGATCTGAGAGGTGGATTGACTGTTTTATTTTGCTTACCTGGCAACACATTTATTTGATGTTCTCATTCTCAGGACTGTGCTCTCCAAAATCCTCCAGCTTGTCCCATTCCACTGTCAAAACGGATATGTCTGCAGCTTGTTGTCCATTACGTAATTATCCAATTAAAAGTGAGTATTTGTCTCTCTTGTTATGGACCAGAGCAGACTCCCTCAAAATACATGAAGAACTTAGCCTCGACCCGTGTGTTGCCTTATTTTAATGGTAAATGCGAGGTACAGTATTCCAAATGCAATTCGATTGGTCAAAATATTTGATGTGAAGCAAAACACAATACTTTCAAGCATTGTAGTTAAAATACAACAGAAGGAAGAGGAATTTGGAATAACTTAAAATAATTGGAAAATTTAATAGAATGATAGGTCCCTTAACTAAAACACAGTGAACGATCTAATATGGTAACATTCCATAACATCACACTTGTCAAAAAGTAAATTCAGAAAACAGATTGCCTCACATACAGTTTCCCAACCGAGGAGAAAAGGATATCAAAAGACCGTTCTGAGAGACAGAGTACCGGAGCCGGAAGAGATTTACTGAAACGCCAGCAATAACTGGTAAAAGCTAAAACTAAGAATCCTGGCTGTGTGAGAGCTTGACCATAACTCCATTGAGCAGATCAGCACTCCCCAGGCCCAGGACGGGTCGACAATACCCACAAGGAATAGACTGCATTCACCACTGTCGGGGTTTCTCAAAAATGCCTGGTGAGACAAATGTTGAAGTTAAACATAAATAAATAAAACAAAATGTTGCAGCCGCTCTGGTGATCAGATGCAGACGGCCTTTGGAGCCGAGCACTTCCTGCCCTGCCAAAACCCAGCAAAATTATGAAACTTGTGAACAGGCATCATCATCTCTCTTGCTCACCTCGAACTTTATAACTGGGAATGTGTGATCAACCCAACAGCCAGTGATGTAAACATCACACGAAGATCCAGCATTATTGCGATATATAAAGGATGTAGTGAAAGGGGTTAACTGTATCTGTTTGTTCGGTGACTGTGATAGATGTCAGTCTCCATGGACCCTATCTGAATAAGTACAGAGTTTCTCTATTCCATCATTAAGGACCTTCTGTCAACTTGTTTTCCCATACGATCAAAGGCATTTGGTTGCGATCATTAGCTACAGAAAGAGGGACAGGAAGTGAATGTTAGAACAATAGACTGAATGATACAGCAACGGATCCGAAGTTGACAGCACTTGACTGGAATATTCCAACAATGGATAGAAATTTATCCGTGGGACTTTACTTTCTTTCTCTGCAGTGGACATAGTCGGAATTGCAGATAGAAGCTGTACTGATGATTATTGAAGCAGGTAACTATCCCATTGGTTTTATTGTTATGTATTCCTGGTAAGTCAGTCTCTATCAATTCTATAAACTAAGGTTAAGGTTATTGCTATTTCTGTTATTTTTATTTAGCAAAGACATAAACTGTTATCCTCAGTTTCAGTCGCATACTCCACTTCAGAGTTCTCAGACATAAACATCTAAGAAGGAGCTAGACTGTTCAAAACCTTGAGTCTGCCTTTCAAACTGACCTGTTTTCTGTCTCCGTATACTCTCTGGCATCAAACCGGACCACACCCACATCTGTAATATCCCCACCCTCGGCCTCAGTGCTGTTGCTGAAATAGCCATCAGCCACCCCTTTGTTCGTATCAGGGATGATTAGTTTGGCGAGAGGGGCAGGGGGCGGGAGAGTTGTTGGTGAGAATCTTTGAAATGAATAGATGGAAAAACGACCAACAGGAGAGATAGTGTGCGTGTGGGGTTGTGTGTGTGTGTGTGTGTGTGTGAGAGAGAGAGAGAGAGAGAGAGAGAGAGAGAGAGAAAGAGAGAGACAGAGACAGAAAGGAAAAACAAGCAAAAGGGGATGATTAATGGTGTAGAGGAAGGAAGCTAAAATGCGATGTCATTTTTCCGTTCCTGTTTTCACATGTTCTTGAATACCATGTCCATTTAGCTATGTCCCAGTTTAACGTGAGTTTTGTTCGCTCCGTTTCCCTCATCTGAGTGTGGTGATTAATCCCATTGCCAATATTGGTGCTGCTGTCATACTTCTTGAGATACAGAGAACGGTCATATTACATTGTCAAATGCTTCTTTGGAGAGAGGAACAGTTAATGTGGGACTGTGCAGAGACAGAAATGCTTTTTCAGCCAGGAAGAGAAACTGAGGAGAGGGAGGTATTTTCAACAATGAACGTGTGCATCATGTTTCAGGTGAATTGACTTTCTCTTGTCATTGGAAAGTCAGTGGAAGGTCTGTGGACCGATGGTCTGGTGATCCCACTCCGGACGACATATGACAGTGCATTTACAGAGTATTTGGGTCTATGGTAATCAAATGGAGTTGAGACGACAAAGACGGGAACCTCTTTAAACAAGGACGGGCAGGACGCAGAACGAACCTCTTCGTGATTTCCAGGAATATTTGTCTAAGCTGGACCCATTCAAATGTAAACAATAAAAACAGCTTGTTTCAAATGTGTGTTGCTTAAAGAGCTGTGTCCCCTCCTTCAATCTAGCCGATAGACTCATACAAGGGACATCACTGTGCTGACACTCACCATGACTGAAATGGATCGATTATGGAACTTTACAGGCAGGAATGGTCGACATATCCATCATGTCCATCGTGCAGTTCAACGATGTGTTACTAGCTGCCAGAAGCTATCTGCCGGCTGAGCTGAATACATTGGTTCTATCTCCCCCGAGGAAGGTACAGATGCTAACTTCCAGAAATACCGAGCACAGGGTGACTGCTGATAATGAGGAACTCCAGGAAATTACAATTAATGAAGAGTATGTTTATGAAAATCTAATTGAATTAAAGATGGTAATTTGCTGCATCTGTTGAGCAACATTTCGGAGTATTACGGAGGTGGCAAAAAAAGCTCCTGAAAGAATTGCAGATTATTCTTCTCAGTTTGTTCGATTCAGGAAAGGTTGGTTCAACCTGGAAAGCAGCTATTGTACACCGGACGATTTCAATCAGGACAAAGAGGAAACATGGAAAACTAAGTAGTTTGATGTTAGCTGTGAAAAAAAATGGAACATTTAATTAGAAATGTGATAAATCGACACTGTGTGAACAATGGCATGATTTAGTAGAATGCGCACAGATTTTGGAAAAAAGGAAATGATCTTTGATTAACCTGCTGGAGTTTTTGGAGAGTGTCCGTTGGGACATCGGCAATTGAGGACTAGTGGGAATGAAGAATTTAAATGTTCAGGAGAAGTTTGACATGGTTGAATGCAGGTGAGTGGGGAATGTTAGATTCCATTGGTAGTTATGGGTGGAATATATATCAAAAGGATAGTATTTGAATAATGGTCAAAATGACTGGAGCGGTTTTGTTTCCTCTGAATGGACAACTTGTTGGTTATCAGAAGGACCAGTGCTTGGACAATAGGTGACGGCAAGGTATAAAAATAATTCAGATCTGAACACCAAATATCATGACTCTCATGCATGTTTAATAAATGGTGTGATGTTATGAAGTGCTGTTGTTGAAAAGGACCAGGATGTCCTCGGCTCGAAGTCACTAACAGAATTCTTACGGGTCAGGAAACAATTATGACTGTAAATGATGCGTGGTTCTTCACGCAAAAGCACCAGCCAATTATTTCGTAGCAAATAACTCCATCAGATTTGAATGTGTTATTAATGTGTCCGCACTATTTTAAAACATAATACCTTAATTTAAATGATGTGTGTCATTCTCATATTACTTCGCCAGTTTTATAGTCCCAGTTTTATAAAATATCCAGCAGGTACTCACGAGCTCAAAATCTAAAATGGTCAGTCAGAACGGTTCTCATTCTCTGGCCTCAACTGCTAATCGTTCAGAACAAATGCTTTCACTGCAAGCACGAGCAAAGAGAAACATCTTTGAGAAGACTCAAAACCAATTGGTTTTTCACTTCACGTAATTACAATCACACACAGTACACCAGATGCAGTCTCAGCAATGGCCTGTACAGATTGAGTAAAACAAGCTTAAAATCATAACCGATACCCTTTGCAAGAAAGAGAAACTTTCCATTTATTTTCAAAATCAGTTGGTGCTTTTACAGACTAACTTGATGGGAATCATGTACCAGCGCACACAAATGCTTCTGTAGCGTCGAATTCTGTATTCTGTATCCAGTTATATAACTCATGGTTTGTTTATGCTTCTTCCAAAACAGAAAATTCCCATCACTCAGTTTCTACTGTTCTTTTTGTCGAAGGTTTGCTCATTACCCTCCCCTTTCTGTATTTGTTAGCAGGCGCTCTGTCTCCACTTGACATTTGATGAATGATTATCCTGCTGTATGAGGAAATAAGCTCCAATCCATTCAGGCCGTTGATCCAAATCGTTAACTAGATTGTAAATTGTTGATGATCTGTCGCAGATTTCACTAGTTACAGCTTTCTGTACTGAAAATCAGCAATGATCTCTACTCGGTATTTCGAGGAAGCTAACCAGGGCTCCCTGTTCATATGTAGCAGCCTGGAAGTTTGCATGGCCTCCTCCTCCGCTGTGTAGCTGGTTATGAAGTGTTTCTGAACGCAACAATACTCCATCATGGCCATCCGTTCTCAGATTATCAGATAGAGATGGTACTGTCAATGATGATGATCCCTGATGAGCACAAAATATGGATTAACATTTAACGAGAACGCAACATGGACAAAAAAAAAGTTATTCATGTGCCCTTTCCGTCGTGTGCTCAATTTTGCTTAGACATATATTATGAAATTATGGCTAATTTCCCGTTAGCCTGATTAATCCCTTTAACCACACAACCGATAATCTGAGCCATTAACTTTATTTTTGGCTGTTGGTACCGTGTTGACAAATTGTAGTAGTCACTGCACATCAAAATAACCTATTATATTTGAGGGGTGATCTTTGAGATTTTTATGAATCCATGAGGACATTCATAGGGCAAATAGGCAAGGTCTATTGTCCAGTCTGGGGAACACTGAAACTGGGGGGCATCGGGTTAACGTGAGAGGGGAAAAAATAAATGTGACATAAGAGGCAACGTTATCACGCAGAGGATGCTATGTGTAAGGATGAGATGCCCAAGCAAGTTATGTAGGCTGGTGCAATTACAGCATTTGAATGTAATCTGGATGAGTATGTGCAAAGGAATTGTTTTGGAGGAAAATGGGCCGAATGTTGGCAAATGAAACTAACTTAATTTTCAACATCTGTTTGGTAAATATACGTTGTTCCAAAGGGTCTTTTTTCCGTGCTGTGTATCGTTGAGACTGACTACTTCAATCCATTCCCGTCTAACTCAGTAGAGAAAAATAATTTCTGCTCCTATCACATTGTAACGTTCCTCACTGGCGGAGTTGATTTTTCCACTTCCTCTGTAACGGCTACGTTGGCGCTGTGAGAGTACAACACACGGAGTAGGAGCTGCACAAGGCTATTTATTCCCCTCGAAACTACTGCTAAAGATCATGGCTCGTCACTTCGTGGCTGAGCACTCCCTTCCTGTCTGTTGCAATGAACACTGACTCTCCTGTGCATCAACGATCAGTGAAGCTCAGCTCTGAAAATCTTCAATGACCCAGTGTTCACCATTCCCTGGAGGCGCAAGCACCCGGGACAGCACAACAAATGAGAAAGGAGCATCCTTACCTCAATCTTAAAAGGGCGACCTCCTAGTATTAAAGTGTGGTAACCTCACAGCAAGTCAACTAATCTTCTGAGAAATAAAGGTACCACCAACAGGAAAATACATCAACCATTCAGCCTTAAGGGACATTCCCTTAAAACTTAAGGGACATTCCCATTGACTCTGTACCATCAAGTATTTATCAACTCAACCTCTACAGCTTTATTGAGTAGGCATTTCGAATTCTGTAAAACATAGAGCTTACGAAATTGGCGCGGAACAAGACTGTTTGGCCCATCGTTTCTGATCTGCTATTCTTTCATAGCTGACATAATTCTCCCGCCTTCTCACTGTAAGCCTTGATCCCCTTATTAATCAAAACTTATTGACCTCTGTCTTAAAAACGGAACACTGTCTGCGTCTCTGTTTGTGTGCGTGTCTGCGGTTGTCTGTGTGTATGTGTGTGTGTGTGTGTGTGTGTGTGTGTGTGTGTGTGTGTGTGTGTCTGACCGTTTCTGTTCATTGGCAGGAGACAGAGGGTGATGGAGGACGATTTTCCTTCAAATTGGAGGTCTGTGTCCAGCAGGATTCCGCGGGGATTCAAATTGGATCCACTTTTGGCTGTCATTATATCAATGATTGAGATGAGAATTATAGAAGGTACGGTTAGCAAGTTTACAGATGAGACCAAGATCGGTGATATGTTGAACAGCGAAGACGGTTATATCAGTTTACAAAGAGATCGAAAGCGACTGGATCCATGTATCACAGATGTACAGAGCAGGGAAACAGACTATTTGGCCGAACTCATTCATGCCAACCAGATATCCTCAATGAATTTAGTTCCATTTTCTAGCATTTGTCCCATATCACGCTGAACGTTTCTGTTCATAGAGTCATCCAGATACCTTAAAAATATTGTAATTGTGCCACCCTCCACCACTTCCACTGGTAGCTCATTCTATACACACACCACCGTCTGTGTAAAAATATTGCTCTCTAGTTCGATTTTAAATCTTTTTTTTAACCTCTCACCTTAAACTTACGCTCTCTAGTTGTGGGTTGTCCTATCATGGTGAAAACACTCTGACTATTCAATCCATCAATGCTCGTCATGATTTTATAAATGTCTAGAAGGTGCAAATTTGACTCCAATCAGCACGAATGCTTTTAGTCATCCACGGCCTAAGTTCTGAAACTCAACACTCACACCTCTTCCTTCTTCATCAAATTGCAATTCTAAAACTATTATAATTCAACGTGTACAGAGATATTATGAGATAGCTCTGTTGGACTTCAAACCAGAACTTTGTGCCTGGAGATAGAGACACTATCAAAAAACAGCAAAAGACCCTAAAGCTTCAACAGTATTTTCTTCTGTGTTTGTTCATAAGCCTGTTCTGACATATTGTGACACAGCTCAGTAATTGGCAGGACTTGAAACCAGACCTCTATCTCCAGAGCTAATGATACGACTGCACAAGTTCTGGAATTGGAATCAAATCCATAGCTCTGGCTCAGAAGCAGAGTTGCTACTGATTACACAACGTCTAACCCATGCCCAGATTTTGGGTGACATTTATAATGCCAGCTTTCAGCACTGAATGGATCCACTGAAATCTGGTTACCCTGACTGAATTACTCCAGTAAAAGAATTACATTAGGAAAAAGCATGGTGGCTCAGTAGTCAGCACTGCTGCTTCCCAGCGCCAGGAATCTAGTTTCGATTTCCCCTATGGGCAACTGTCGGTATGGATTTTGGACGTTCGCCCCGTGTATGTGTGTGTTTCGTCCCATGATCCAAAGTTGTAAATTTCAGGTGATTTGGCAATGATAACTTGCCCATAGTGCCAGGTGTAAATATAGACTAAATGCTGGGTAACTCTTCATAGGGTCGGTGTAGCTTGTCGGGCCTGTTTCCTTTTGTAGGGAATCTAATCTAATCTGCAAGGTGGTCTGCCATAGAGATAAACTATGATCACCTTTAATTGTACTTTTATGATCGGCACTTTTATGATTTCCAGCTTAAATGGCTATTATCTGTAGACTTCAATATTAGGGAAAGGAATCCTGGAGACACACTGTGCCCTAAGAAGGATACTAAATGGATGTTTCCAGTGAACACCAGAGACACCGAAAGAGCATACTTCCTGGCTCCAAAGAGCGATCACGAGTTTCTGCCTCAAAAGTGTGGTGGCCTCTTCTGAAAACCATTAAATGATATAAGGCAGCTGAGTACTTGTCTTTCTTGCCCTGCAATATCACTGACGAGACTTAAGAATGGCAGTTGGAGTTTAATTTCGATAAGTGCAAGGTATTGCACTTCGGTAAAACAGCGAAGGGAAGGCAATATACATTAAAAAAATTCGTTATATATCGATTGAACAGAGTGGCCTATTTGTCCAGGCATAATTCCTTGAAGTTTGGGTCATGTGCAGACAATATGATTAAAAAGGTTTTTGGCTGGCTTGACATTATTCCTCGGACCGTTCATTGTTCAGGTAGTACAAAACATTCATGAGGTCACTCCTGTAGTTCTCCGTTTAGTTCTTCCTAATTGAGGACACTATTAAGCTGCAAAGAGTTCAGAAGAAATGCGCCAGAATATTGCTGGGAATGGAGTTGTTGAGTAAGAAGATCAGGCTCGATAGGCTGGGACCATTTCCACTGGTGTGTACGAGGTTGAGAGGTTCCCTCATCGAGTTTTCTAAAACAATGTAAGGTGCCGATCATGTTGAATGGCAGGTGTATTTTCCGTCGGATGAGGGGATTTCAAGGCTGCAGGATAGTTTGAAGATGAGAGGATGAGGTTGCACAGATTGTACAAAGTCATCGAGCTGTATATCATGGAAACAGAGCCTTCTTCAAACTCGTCCATGCCAATCAGATAACTGTAATTATGGGAGGTTATAGCCAGGTAACAATATCACTGGACTGTTCATCGCAAAAAGTGGGACTCAAATTGAAGGTACATCTGGAATCTAATGACTACAATATTTCCATTGCCAAGTGTCAGAAAATCACATCTGTTTCACAACGTCCTTTTGTGAAGAAAACTGCCATCGTTAGCTGACGTGGCCTATATGGGACTACAGACCCAGAACAAACGGGTTGACTCTCAACTGCCCTCTGCACAATTAGGGATGGACAATAAATGCTGCCTTACTAGTGACGCCCTCATTCTGTTATAGAGTCATAGCGATGTATAGCATGGAAACAGACCCTTCGCTCCAACCCGTCCATGCCGACCACATATCCCAACCCAATCTAGTCCCACCGGCCAGCATCCGGCCCATATCCATCCAAACCCTTCCTATTCATATACCCATCTAGATGCCTCCAAAATGTTGCAATTGTACTGGAATCTATTACTTCCTCTGGCAGCTCATTCCTTAACCGTATCACCCTCTGTGTGAAAACGTTGCCCCGTAGGTCTCTTTTATATCTTTCCCCTCTCAACCTAAACCTATGTCCTCTAGGTCTGGACCCTCTGACCCTAGGGAAAAGACTTTCCAGATTTAACCAATCCATGCCCCTCATAATTTTGTAAACCTCTTTAAGGTCACACCTCAGCCTCTAACGCTCCAGGGAAAACAGCCCCGCCTGTTCAGAGTCTCCCTATAGCTCAAATCCTCCAAGCCTGGCAACATCCTTATAAATCTTTTCTGAACCGTATCAATTTTCACAACATCTTTCCGACACAATAAAGAGAAAATATCCTCGTCCCATTTGCCAATTTGATGCATATCAGTCGAATCCTTTCCACTTCACAAACACATCCAGGTGCTTTTTAAGTTTTGTAGTTGTACTAGCCTCCACCAGTTCATCTGGAAGCTCATTCGACATGCACCACTCTATGTGAAAACGTTGACGCATAGATCCCTTTTAAAGTCTTATCAATCACATCTTAAACCTTTGCCTCTTAGTTTTGGAATGTACTACCCTGAATAAAAGATCTTTGCAATCCACTCTATCCTTCCCACTAATGACTGATAAACTTCTAAGACCAATTTTCTCCCATTGATTCTCCAGGGAAAATATCCCCAGCCGATTCAGCCTCTCCATAAAGCTCAAGCCCTACTACCCTGCTAAAATTCTTGTAAATCTTTCCTGAACGATTTCCAGTTTTACAACATCTTTCCTATACGAACGAGAACAGAACTGGCCACAGTATTCCTAAAGTGTCGTAAACATTATCTTGCATACCCGCAATATGACCTCCCATCTTATACACACAATATACTAATCAATAACGGTAAAACAGATCAAAACCCATCTTCACTATCATATCTCCCTGCAATCCAAGGTCTCTTTTTTCAACAATATTCTCCATGGACTTGCGATTAAGTGTATGGTTCTGCTATAATTTGCCTTTCCAAATGCCGCAACTGACCTTCATCGAAGTAAAGGTGAGGTGCTTGCAGCTTGGATAGGTACATGGGACTTCGATGTTGTGGCCATTTCGCAGACATGGATAGGGAAAGATGAGGAATGGATGTTGCAGGTTCCAGGGTTTAGATCTTTTATTCAAAATAGTCAAGGCGATAAAAGAGGTGGAGGCGTGGCATTGTTAGTCAAATATAGCACAACGGCGGCTGACAGAACTTTTGATAAGGCCTCGTCTGCTGAGGTAGGGTGGGTGAGGTTACAAACAGGGCAGGAGAAGTCACACTGCTTGTATTTTTTATAGGCCTCCTCAGAGTTCCAGGGATGTGGAAAAGAGGATAACCAACATTATCCGAGGTAGTAATGAAAGGAACAGTGTGGTCATTTTGGGGGATGTTAACTTCCTCAACATTGATTCGAAATATTATATATCTAGTAAGTCGGATGGATCAGTTTTTTGTTCAATGTGTCCAGGAGGGCTTCCTGACACAGTATGTCATAGGGCCAACAAGAGCGGCGGCAACACTGGATCGCGTGCTTCGTAATGAACTAGGCCAGGTGTTTGATTTAGTTGTTGGTGAGTACTTTGGAGATAGCGACCATAATTCAGTTAAGTTTAGTTCTGTGATGGAAAGGGAGAGGTACATGCCACAGGTCTAGAGTTATCGATGGGACAAGAGCAATTATAATTCGATTAGGCAAGAATTAGGATGCATAGAATGAGGTAGCAAAATGCAGGGGATGCAAAAAATCGAAATGTGGAGTTGGTTTAAGGAACAGATATGGCGTGTCCTTGATACGTATGTCCCTGTCAGGCAGGGAGGAAGGGATCAGGTAAAGGAACCGTGGTTTACTACAGAAATTGCTTCCCCTGTTAAGAAGAAGAAGGAGGCTTATGTGTCGATGAGATAATATGGTTTAGATGAGATGATGGAGAGTTATAGATCAGCTAGGGAAGATTTCAAAAGAGAATTCAGAAGATCAAAGAGAGGACACGAGCAGTCTTGAGCAAATAGAATAAAGGAGAACCCTAAAGCTTTTTATAGGCATGTGAGGAAAACAAGGATGATTAAGGTAAGAATAGTGCCAGTCAAAGACAGAAGTGGGAAGTTGAGTGTGGACGTTGTAGAGACCGGAGCGGTGCTAAATGAACATTTAACATCGGTGTTTACTCAGGAAAAGTGGAATTAATTAGCGAAAAAATGAGGTATGCGATATGAGACTAGAAATGATTGAGATTAGTTACGCACAAACATTATCAATTCTAGAAGGGGTGAAAGTAGACAAGTCCCCTGGGCCGAATAAGATTTATCCGAGTCTTCTCTAGGATGCTAGGGAGGAGATAGAAAGAATTTGGCTTTGAGATTTGGTCGTTCTTGTCTACTGGTTTACTACATGAGGACTGGAGGATTGCAAATGTTGAGCCCTTGTTCAAGAAGGACAGAAGAGATGATCCAGGTAATTATAGATACGTGAGACTTACGTAGGAAAGTTCAGTTTGTTTAATAATGTCATTATGTTAGCCACCGCCATGCACAGGAGCAAAGGACCTGGGTAAATATGAGGATAGATTATTTTAGATGTCAGGGCAAGTGAGGAGAGCAGCACAAATTACAGATTAGTTTCAGTATCTGAGCTGTTTACAGGAGGAAATGTAGGAGGGATCCTCGCTGCTCCCTTCTTGGGAGGTGGTAGAGACGATGTACTGTCATTCCAGCACCCTGTTCACCGACACATTGGATTTTCCAATTGTACAACCTCGGCACAAAAGTGAGATGGCATCAGTCCCTGATTTTAAGTTGCATCGGGCGAACCTGAACTAGCATTCATTGATCTTTGTTTCTTACTCATTTGGTGGAATGTGAATGCTTAAGGATCTCACACGAGTGACCCAAGTTATTTATGGCTCATGCCAGGGTCTTCCCCATGGTGGGGGACGTGTGTTGAGTGACTGGGTATCGAACATTCCAACTCCCGCCTTGACTCTTTCTGTCCGATTGCAGCCTGTTTCTCCTGGAATGAGAGAAAGAAATGGATGGAGTGAAGGTGTAAATGGGTGACCCTGTTGTTAATGCTGGTGTAGGTGGCGTAAATGGTGAGGCTTCCAGAGGGAGTCAGTCCACTGTGTTGTATCCAAACAGTATTGTTAGTGCGTGGGATAAAGTGGGAGAAGCGGGAAGGAAAAAGAGAAGTGGGAGGCGAAGTTTTTACATGCAACAGTGAGAGTGGTGGAGTATGAGCCGTGTTCAGGGGAAGGTGCTATAATCGATTTACAGTGAATGTGAGTGAGCAGACAGAATACGATGACATTCATCTTGGCAGAGCGGGGAAGGTTATTGCCACTAAACCTGTATTGTTGAAATTTATTCAGACTGCAGATACCGCGCTGAGCTAGGTGGTGAGCTCAGACCATGCTCAGTGGGACTGGAGGTGTGGCCCGTTCTGGGAGGAGAATGGTCCTCCTGTGTCCTCCTCTGTACTAGCCGATCCACCAGGACCACTGTGCCTTAGTTCAATTGCTTCTTATCTGCCATGCTCAGGGTTAACAGTGCACAGAGACTCCAAGCTGAGAAAGCAAAAAACGTGTGCCGATTGCCCTTCTAAAGCAGGAATATTAGGGAAAGAAATAATGACATCTTCACAAGTGTCTACGTTACAGAGGAGGAGATGCTGGAGGTCTGACAATGTACAAACTTGGATTAATCCCCAGGACTCCATCAGGTATATCGTACAACTTTAAGAGAAGCTCGGGAAGTGATTCTTGGGACCATTGTTGAGATATTTGTATCATCGATAGCCAAACGTGAAGTGACATTAGACCAATGTTGGTGCCAATGTTTTAAATATTTAAGTCGTTGTTAGGAAGAAATCAGGGTACTAACGACTGGTAAGCCTGACGTCAGTACTTTGCATTTGTTGGAAGGGATAATGAGGCACAATGTTTACACGTATTCAGAAAGGTAGAGTAGATTAGATTCTCTACAGTGTAGAAACAGGCCTTTCAATCCAACACATCCACACCGCCCCTCCGAAGAGAATCCCACCCAAACCCATTCCCCTACCCTAAATTTACCCCTGACTAATGCACCTAATACTGTGGGCAATTTAGCATGGCCAATTCACCTGACCCGCACATCTTTGGATTGTGGTAGGAAACCGGACCACCCAGAGGAAACCTACGCAGAGGCAGAGAGAATGGGCAAATGCCACACAGACAGGCCGGAATTTAACACTGGTGCTGTGAGGCAGCAGTGCTAACCACTGAGCCACTGAGCCACCGTGCCACGCTAATCAGGTAATCACTGCCTTGAGATAGTCAACCTAGCTCATTGAGGTTTTATGCCCAAAACGTCTCTCACTGCTCCTCGGAATCGGGCACCATACTTTTCCACTCTAGCCCTCCAGCCTCTACGTCCTCTGTTTCCCCTTTAAAAAAAAAGAAATGACGAAGATTTATTGAGTCGGAGAGGTGGACGTTATTGATATGGACGTCGTAAGCGTTCGGCAAGGCACTCATTTTAGATTGGTTAGTAAGGTTACATCACATGGGATTCAGGGGAAAACTAGCCATTTGGATGCAACATTGTCGCAAAGGTAGGAGACAGAGGGAGGTGGCGTAGGGTTGCTGTTCGAACTGGATGGCTATGACCAGTAGTGTGTCAGAAGGACTGTTGCTAGACGCACTGCTTTTCATTATTTATATAAATGATTGGATATAAAAATTGACAGGATAGTTGGTAAGTTTGCTGATGATACCAAAATTGGAGATGCAGTGGTTGGTACAGAGGATTACCTCAGAATACAACGGGATCTTTATCAAATGGGCCAATGGTCCGAGGAGTGGCATTGATGTTTAATCTAGATCGATGTGAGGTCTGCATTTTAGAAAGGCAAGCATGTTATGGAGGGTTGCTGAACGAAAAGAACTTGGAGTATTGCTTCTTCGTTGCTTGAAAGTAGAATAGCAGGGAGATGGATAGTAAAGAAGGCGATTGGTATATTTCCCTCGATTGGTCAGTGTATTGAGTATAGGAGTTGGGAAGTCATGCTACAGCTGTACAAGACATTCGTTCGGCCAATGTTGGAATATTTTGTTTCATTCCGGTCTTCCTCCTATGGGAAAGATGTTGCGAAACTTGACGGGATTCAGTAAATACTTGCAAGAATATAGCAAGGTTTGGAGTTTTTGAGCTGCAGGCAGAGACTGACTATGCTGGGGCTGTTTTACATGGAGAGTAAGGGGCACGAATAAGGTGAATAACCAAGGTCTTTTCACACAACCACACATCATAGATTTAAGGTGAGAGACAAACGTTTTAAAAGGAACCAAAGGAGACACTTTTTCACATAGACGGTGGTGCGTGTATGGAATGAGCTGCACCAGAATTCGTGGCGTCCCGTATAGTTACAACATTGAAAAAAAAAACATTTAGATGCGTACAGGAATAAGATGGGTTTAGCGTGCTATTGGCCAAATGGTGGCAAATGGAGCTCGATTAATTCAGGATATGTTGTCAGCATAGATGAGTCGGACTGGAGGATCTGTTTCCTTGCTGTACCACTCCAAGACTCTATGGCACTGTCTGAACTCACACTAATATCCCATTAGTTCATCCCTTCTCCGAAATACCAGCCTATGTTGCTGAATGCTATTGAAATGTCTTCACTTCTGCATTTTGAAACCTAAGGCCGCATCCTTCCAGGAAACTGTCTCACAGTTTCTCTCCCTCTGCTGATTTCCCCAAACCCTCCGACTTGTTGGTATTTCAACCGATTGCCAGACATACAGGTTTAATTGTTCAGTTTTAATGCGAATAACTGTCCTGTCTCTGTCACTGGCCTTTAGTTTTGTTGATCCTAGAGCATCAGGTTCCAACAATAAGAAGTTTTCAATTGCTGGTGTCCTGCTCTGTGCTCCATTGAGGCGCATCTTTATACCTTGTTCTCCGCCTGCCCACAGAACGCCTGTGTTCGTCACTCTCTGCTGACATTGTGCTCACTAACATGAGAAATCCCCTCAACTGTTACTGATTCAGACCAGGAAGGTAACGTGGAGCCTAGTGGCGTTTTAACTTAATTCTAGTTTAAGAATGTGAGTTGAAATGCTGCGGATGGTTTCCCGGAGTTTGTGTTTTAAGCTGTGGTGGACATTAAGAAAGACCAGCAGCTTTGGTGATCCAGTTTCGCTGAGTCATGGTGACTTCAGTTACAGCACCTGGGCCTGCAAAGGGACTAACAAATGGAGCAGAGGCTGTATAGAGGAGAATCTCTGTAAAATGTAATGGCGTGTCACTCACAGACCAGCCATTACCTTCTTGAGAAGCGGGGCAGGATCGAATGACTCATTCCTGCAACTTAATCATATATACTTGTTTGTAACAAGCCAATTCCGATTCTTTCCAAGTTTTCCATACCGGCTTTCAGAGCACCGCTCCGAACTCTAATGTGCTTCCAGTTAAACCTGTTGGACTATAACCTGATGTTGTGTGATTTTTAACTTTGTACACACCAGTCCAACACTGGCACCTCAAGATCATGTTACATACAGGTGGGAAGCTGTCCTATTATCCATCTCTTTCCTGGGTAATAGGATCCTGGGGGCTCACCAACCACTAGGTTTCCCTGTGTCCTAATTTCTAGTAGTTGAATGACTGCCTCCTGATCCTGTGTCTTAGTCTCGAGCAGTTGAGTGACTTTCTCCTATTTTTGCGTTCTAGTCTTGAACAGTTGAATGACTGCCTCCTGTTCATGTGTCCCAAGTTAGTGAAAATAGATATCCTGCTCTTGTTCTGGTGTAACAGGCTCTAATAGCTGTGTGATCTCCTGCTGATCCTGTGGAATGCATTGAGGAACTGAAATGCCTCTTCATATTTGTTATTGGTCAATTTACTGAAAGTTTTTTTTTCCTGTTTCTGTAATACATACTCAAAATCTTAGTTATGCATCTGTGTTTTTTTAAATTGTAGATCATTAAGTAAACAGGCTGACTGGCTGAGTTTTGTATAAAAGATTTGGGAAGGCTAAAGTGTAATAAATTTGAGAGTCATGGAGTCATAGAGATGCACAACACCGAGGGAGAACGTTCTGTCTAAAGCATCCATGCCGACTAGATGTATGAACCTAAACTATTTCCATTTTTCAGCATTTGGCCCACATCCCTCCAAACCCTTCCTATTCAGAAATAAATCTAAATACCTTTTTAACTATTGCAATTTTACCAGCTTCCACTACAACTCTGTCCCTTAGGTCCCTTTCATAGCTTTCCCCAGCTGTCTAAAACTTTCCCCTCCAGTACCAGTTTTCTAGACTCTCCTCAAGGGAAAGGTCTTTCTCCATTTGTCCAATCCATGCTCCTCATGATTTTATGCACCTCGATCAGGGCAACCGTCAGCCTGTGACGCTCCGGGGAAAACAGCCAGCCTAGACAGCCTCTCTGTCTCGCGCAAACTCTCCAACCCTGACAACATTCGTGTAAATCTTTTCTGAACTCTCTCAATTTTTCGATAGGAAGGCGACCAGAATTACAAGCAATATTCCAAAAGTAGCTTAACTAATGTTCCGCACAGCAACAACATGACCTCCTCTCTCCAGCACTCAATACTCTGACCAATAAAGGAAAATATGCCAAATGCCTTCCTCATCCTCCTAAATACCTGTGACTCTACTTTCAAGGAACTATGAGCTTGCATTCCAAAGTCTCTTTGCAAAACAATACCCCCAGGGCCTTTCCGTTAAGATTATAAGTCCAGATAAGATTTGCTATTGCAAAATGCGCCACCTCACATTTATCTATTCGCCACACCTCAGCCCAGTGGCCATATTTTATAAAGAGCGCGTTGTAGTATGGGGAAACCGTCATCGCTGTCCACTGCACCTCCAATATCTGGGTAATCTGTAAACTTACTAAGGATACTTCATATGTTCACATCCAAAGTATTTGCTTAAATGATGGAAATAAGTTGACCCAGCATCTTCGATCCTTATGTCACTCCACTGATCACAGGCCACCTGTCTGAAAATAAACCATCCACCATCACCCTGTTTCTTCTATCATCAGGTCATTTCTATATCAAACCGGCTAGTTCTTCCTGTATTCCATGAGATCTAACCTTGCTCATCAGTATCCGATGGGGAATCTTGCTGTCACTCATCAACGGGCTCAATGATATTCTCCTCTTATATAACAGGGGTGAGAGGCTGAATGGCCTCCTCATGTTCCCCATAACACTCACAACAGGATAAACGATTGTCTCCTGTCTCTTTATAGCTGAACCCGGTGGTCCAATGGTTCCCTCCTCCCCGTCCCCTTGCTGTCACATCATCTGGGTCTGCAAAATGAAATGAAATTAAGCAGAGGCTGCAGAGAGGAGAAGCTCTGAAACCACCAAGTGAGTGTATGTTTGGAAAGAGATCTGCCATATCCATCCCGGGCTTTCAAAGACATGCTTCCCATTTACCCAGGAACAGAGTGTGAGCGCACCCTGATTGAAGAAGGAGTTGGTTAAAGACCCGTGTCACCTCATTCAACACGACCTGTAGCTTCATAACCAGGGTGAGGATGGTTCTGCCAGTGGCTGTTAGGGTCACGTTTTCATGATCCAGAACGTTCCAGGCAGGAGTGGTTGATAAACCTACCATGTTCTAGTATGTCAACATCAGTACCACCATTTAGTGATGCAGGATATATATGGTGGATGAGATGAAAACAATGTTTTCTCCTTCTGCATGGAGCTGCCGGGTATAACTTTGTTGTCCAATTATAGCGGGATTCCCGATGGTGTACATGGCTCTGCGGCATTCCGATATGAATGGGGAGAAATAGAGGAACTAAAGGAACTTTCACTCCATCAATGTTGCAGTGTGAACATACACAGTACATCATGTTAGTAAATACCCACGGTCCTGGTAGCGACACAGTCACTTCATTCAGAAACAGTGCCATCGTCTTCAGTTTTCCAAGTCAAGAGAAACAATGTCATCTCGGATAAAGTCCATTCCCTTGAGGCATGACTCAATACAGCCTCCCTCTCACCACTCCCCACCGCCAACCAACGACATCAAAATTTTCCATGTGTACTGAAAGCAATGGAATCCCAAGAAACATCAGTGAGCAGACCATCATGGAGATGGAACAACATTTTCAATGTCTGAATAGGGCAGAGTGAATACTGCAGTAAACAGCGTATCACTAAGCCCTTTAATCGCTCTCCATTTCAGTATCTTATTGCCTTACAATCTTCCTGAAATTAAAAGAGAGGTGATATATCATATAATATCCACCTGTCAAACAATAATCTTTTGATTTTATTGAGTGTGCATTTTCAGCGTCTCCAGGTTGCCTTGAAAATATGATTTGAGGCTTATCTTAGAATCATCTGCAAATTCATATTAGTTCATTTCTTCCACTTCTTATGACCATTGATATAGATTATAGATAGCTAATGATCCAACATGATCACTGCATGACTCCACTGGCTGGGTTCTGTCAAACTGATTAAGATTGATTTATCCCGAGTGCCTGCTTCCTGATTGGTAACCAGTCCTCCCCCATTGCTATGTAGCATATTCGAAGGATTGAACAAGAACGAGGAACATCTGTCAGTAACTCAGCCCCTCGAGCCTGCTCGACCATTTACTACAATCATGGCTGATTTCATCTCCGCCTCAGTTCCACTTTCCTGCCCCCTCTTCATATCACTTCATTTACTCAAAGTCTCAGCATCCACTGCACTCTGGGGCAGCGCTTTACACAGATTCACAACCCTTTGAGAGAATTAGGCTCTCCTGACTCCTGTTTTAAATCTTCTCTGCCTTTGCCAAAACTGTGATCTCTTGTTTGAGATTAACCCACTTGAGGAAATATCTACTTGACATCTACATTGTCAAACAACTTCAGCATCTTACCTTCATCAATTTTCCCCTCTCATTATTCTGCACTCCAGCGAGTATTGGCCTAAACTGCTCGATCTCTCTTCATAGGATATCTCTGAGATCCATTGACTGAACCTCGACTGAACTGCCTGCAATGCAATAGATCCTTAAATCTGGGGACCAAACTGTACTCCAAACACAGTCTGACTAATGCCTTGCAAAGCTATAAAAGCACTCGTTCATTTTTTACTCTATCAATTTACAAATAAACAGTGAAATTGTAATTACCTTTTTCATTACCAGCTGTACCTGCACGCACATTTCCTGTTATATGTATGTGGACACCCAGATCCCTCTCCACTCAAGCACTCTGATGGTTTTTTCCATTTATATAACAATTTGCCTTTCTATTATGCTGGACAAATCCGAATAATCCCAAATTTAAACATTTTAAATTTCATTGCCAAATAATGGGCCAATTTCCGAAGCTGTCCATATTCATTTGTAATTCTCTTACATCTTCATTGCAAAGCAGTTTCCCACTGACGTTAGTATCATGTGAAAACTTGTATATATTATTTTCTATCCCATCAACCGAGTAATAATGTATGTTAAAATAGTTGAGGCCGGAGGATTGAACTCTGTGGCAACTCACGAGTTGCATTTTGACACATAAAATGACCCATTCATTCTATCTCACTGCATTTTATTGATTCAGCAATCCTCTATCAACACTTATCAATTACTCCTAAACCATCTGATCTTTCTGCTTAATCTTTTGAGAAACACCATTTCCAATTCCTTCTGGAAGACCACATACATTACATTTCCAGGATTCCCATTAATCACCTTGTCAGATCATTAAATAAGTCAGGATCGTTGTGCTGGAAAAGCACAGCAAGTCAGATAGCGTGCGACAAGCAGGAGAATACACGTTTCAGGCATAAACCCTACATTTTTAAATACCTGGAAAAAATCAAAGACGATTTACACCTCTGTGTGCTGAATGGTCTCCTCTTCTCCCAACATAGCAAACACCAGTCTTTCCGTGGCCTGTTCAAGCTCCTGCGTTACAGACTTGAGGACGCTGAATGGACTGATCCTGTTGCTGTGTAACAGGGTACTGTTACGACATGGCCTAATCTGGGTTCAGTGATTTATGCTCGAGGCGATTATTGGCCTCCTTCTGTAACTGTATATCAAGGGGTTATGTAGAATCCAGGAACTGAATAGCCTCGTCCTGTTCTGGTTCGAAGGCCTGAATATCGTTCTGCTGTTACATTGTAAACGGCTGGAGAAGCGGAATGGATTCCTCCACTGGTTGTGAAATTGGCTTCCGTTGCTGACTCCTTCCAATCTTCTATGTTAAAATAAGATCATCTTTCATTGTTCGAAACTCCAATAGGTATTGAATCAACCTAATCATCCAATCCATAAGTTTAACATATTCATTGTCGGAATCAGTTGATGGAGTAATCTTTGAGCTGATTCCAATGCAGCAATATCATTTCTTCAGTGCGGACACTATAACTACACACTACTCCAGATTTTATTTCATTATGATCCTGTACAGATCCAAAAACAACCTTTCCAGCCTGCTGGATGTATTCCTTCCAATTTAGAGCTGCCTCATCTTCCGGGGAGAATGCACAACATTGCTGAAAGATCATTGTCCTTTTCTACTCCACAAGCATTTTGGGAGATCTGATGAAAATATCACAATGACACACGAGAAGAGCATGTATGATATGCCGAGATGATCGCAAAACTTGCATCATCCATTGATTCCCCAGAGGTAAGTCAATCGCATTTCACAGAATCTGGTAAATTGGAGCTCAGAAACAGAAAGAAGAAGCTAACATTGAAGGGAGTTACATATTACAAAAATCAAAACTGTTACACAAATGTGGGCAGGTTATAGAGCAGGAATTTAGGTATACATGTTTTTAGGCACTGTAGTAATAATGGACAGTTTCAAGATATATCTAAGTGGATGCTACTACAGAGAAACGTGGATATCATGAGTGTGTATGAGATGGTTTATTTTAACAGTATTTTCATCACTAAGGTAGAGATCGGCTGGTTTGGAATCGATGTTGTGTGATTAAAAGATATATTGAAAACCTTGTTGAAAAGGAATTCATTTTGGAGTAGTAATCATAATATATTGAATTTAAAATGATATCTGAATCCAAAGTATTTCTTATGTCTTTCGGAATCACGGTTACAAACCTGAGCCATACAAGCGATGCCCCTATGTGGGCAAGCTGTCTCCAGTCAATTGCAATAACATCTGATGAAGACTTAATGAAAGACAAGTAATATCAGATACTTGTATAATCTCTGTAAGGTACATAGTGCGCATATATTCCTCTAAGGTGTAAACTGCAAAAGAGAAAGATGACTAAATAATGGTTCACAAAACAAAGTTTAAAAATTGCAGCAAGTCAAGTTAATTTAATGATCGTTCATGAAACAGATAAGAGACTGCATTAAATCACACGAACCGGATTCGAAATATTTTGTGTTAACCAAGTGGATTCAAGGAAATGTAAGACTAGCAAAGGACGAAAAAGAAACTGATAAGAAAATCAAAAAGAGAAGAATGCAAGTAAGAAAGAAGCAGAAAGACGATTGAAAGGCTTCTATTAATATATGAAAGGAAAACAAAAGCAATTTCACATGTCAACAGAGAATGTGCGGACAGTATCATTTATTGTAGAGTTCAGAGAAATTTTAGGAAAATAGACAGCAACTTTGTATCTGTCGTCATGGAGGAAGATGCAGAAAATCGCGCAAAAATATCAAGTGACTATGGAACTTTTGTAACTAATGACTAAAATCAATCATATCCGTGATGAGGCAGCATTTGAAAATATAGCTGGATTGCTTCTGGGTAAGTCTGACCGACCAGATGTTCTTCATATCAGAATTTTGGAGGAAGCAACAAGAGACATATTGATTGCATTGCGAAACAATGTGTTAATTTCATACACGTTCTGTCAAGGAAGAAAGTCAATCTGGAAAACTGGAAGGTTATAAGCATTATCCGACCGTTTAAAATAAGGAGAATGGCAAACCACCGAGCAGTTAACTTTTCATCCGCAGTTCAGAGCATCCTGGGCTCGATTACAGGGAACGTGGTTTAGATATTTAGAAGGCAATGGTATATATGGGGGGAATGATAACGAATCTATGGAAGAAAAGTAATCAGTGGCAAACGTTTGTTATGGAGTGGTTTGAAGATGATTCTTATATGCCAGACAGTGGAGAAGGAAAGGATATGTTATAGTTGGATATTTAGGAGGATTTATTTGAAAGAACTCACATAGTAAGCTGGTAGTAAAGCGTAAAGCGAAAGGTATAGGGAGGGACACATGCAAAGAGAAAGTAAAATTAGGTTTACATTTATGTGAATGAAATTGGAATATACCAGTAAACTTGTCATACAGCAGTTGTATATAACGATGGTGAGAATGGACCATGGTATATCGTGTGCTGTCTTGGTGTCCCAATCTAAGAAAGAATAAACAGTCTACAGAGGAACTACAACGGAAATTCTCCAGATTAGTCCCTCAAATGGGAAGATTGTCTTATGGACAAACTCGGCCTGTGTTGTTTAGAGCTTCAAAGAATGCGGGGTGATCTCAGTGAAACTTAGAAAATCACACAGAAGGACGGACGAACATAGGGGCATGAAGAAGAGTAGACAGGCAAGGTTATCCCAACAATCCCAAGATTTTCTACAAGGACATCAAGCAGAACAGGATAACCAGAGAGCAATTATGGACACCTTAGACACCAAGAGCGCAATCTACGTGTGAAGGTGAAGAGCGTTGATAGATTGTTACATGAGAGCTGCACCTATGTTTTACATGGGAGAAGGAGGATGCAGGTACAGAATTTGAGAAGATGGTTTGGGAAACTCTTGAGCAGATTGTTTAAGATGTGGGCTGCAATTGATAGCTTTCCTTGGCATAAAATTGGCCAGTTGCCACATTTGGATGAGTTGCGTCTGTGGGCTGTGGGAGACAAGAGAAAAAAGACCCTGACCAAATGTGTTAAACAATATCTGGCCTCAGAAAAGGTGACAGAGGATTGCAGAGAATTGACGTGATTTCACTTTATACGAAGGGTGGTGGAGATCGACCAGGTAACTATAGACCAGTGAGAACGGGATTAGTGTGAGGGAAACTGAGATCAAACCGGAGAGTAGAAAAAATATTTCCATTCCGAGGCAATGTCTAGTCGTCATCATAACGTTATCAGAGAGATGTCATGCCTAATGGATTTCATTAAATTAGTTTGAGGAGGTTGTTTATTTAGTTTTGCAACAAGACCTTTGACAAAGCTCCAGATGGACAATTGATGACAAAAGTAAAATATCATGGTATCATGGTTAACTTTACAAGTTACATCCAAAATTAATTTGTTACAGACGACAGAGAGAGGTGGTAGGATGCTGTTTGTGTGTTTGGACACCAATGCTCGGTGGTGTACCACAGGGATTAGTGCTATGTATCTTAGTATTTGTGGTATCCATTAGTTATGCTGATGTGAATGACGAAGAGGGTGGGCGGTGTTTGATAAATTAGTTAGTGTTTGACTCAACGATTGGCCGGGTGATTGGCATTGAGGAGGAAGGTCTTATGTTGCAGGAAAATATTGATGGAATAGTCAGATTGGCAGTTCAATGGCATATGGAATGTCACCTTGATAAATATGAGGTGACTCAATTTGGAAGAAGGAATGACTCAATGAATGGCAGCACACCAGGAAGCTCAGAGGTTGCTTGTCCACAGATCCCTGAATGTGACTCGCCAGGGTAATTTACCAGTTCATAAGGCATGGACGACGGCGAAAATAGTATTTCTTCATTAAGGCATAGATTATAACAGCTACACAAGATTTTTGTTGTGCCAAGATGGAATACTGGATGTGGTTCCTTGTGTCACATTACAGGAAAGATTTGTTTCCACTGGACGCGGTTCATGGGAGGTTCATCAGGATGTTGCCTGGAATAGAGCATATCAACTGTGATGAGAGGCTGGATAAGTTGGGTTGTTTAGTTTAGCGCAGAGAAAGTTGTGGGAAACGTATTTTAGAAGATTAGGGGCACAGACAGGGTGGATGGACAGCAGCTGCTTCTTTTGGTCAATGACCCAAGAACAAAGAAACACTCATTTAAAGTGAATCGTTTCATGTTTAGAAAGGATTTGAGGATTGATGATCTGGAATGCACTTCCTGAGAGGATATTTGTTATGGTAACCTCACAAGCGTTAACGATTACTTGTACGAGCACTTGAAGTGGCATACCATTCACGGCTACGGCCCATATGCAGCAACAGGTGACTACTGTAGACGGTACTGCACTTCTGAAAATACAGATTCTGTGACGCTGTGATTGCTTTAATCATTGCGGAAGGTCAATCATTGAGGAGCTTAAGTAAAGAACTTTCGGGTTTATTCTGAGTATATTAACATGGTTATAAGAGTGAAATGTAATCGGCCCGAAAAGTATATTAATGGGGAAGGGAAGAGAAAACAAGTGCAGCTCCCTTACAGTCTGAACCCTGTGAATGAAGAATGGAGAACAGGGAAATTACAGAACGACAGACTAACTGCCTTAGTTGTGGCTTTACAGGAAAAGATAAACAAAAAAAAATTCCCAGTACTCCAATCAAGCCCAAGACAGGTGAGAAAAGAACGGACAGAGGGAAATTCGAAAGTAACAGTTTCAAAACATATTATTGGGCTGAAATGAATGAGCATAAACAGAATCAACGTGGATTCGCGATATGGAAATCATATTTCAGAAACCGACTTGTAATGGAGAATTATTGAGAAGCAATGACTGCAATGCATTTGGATTTTCAGAAAGACTCTTAATTAAGTCCCAAACCTTGTGCATAAACACCAATCTTATGGGATTGGGGATAATATATGGACATGGTTTTAGAAGGGGAGAGATTAGATTAGATTCCTTACAGTGTGGAAACAGGCCCTTCGGACCAACAAGTCAACACCGACCCGCCGAAGTGCAACCCACCCATACCCTTACATTTGCCCCTTTACCTAACACTATGGGCAATTTAGCATGGCCAATTCAACTAACCCGCACATCTTTGGACTGTGGGAGGAAACCGGAGCACCTGGAGGAAACCCACGCAGACACGGGAAGAACGTGCAAACTCCACACAGACAGTCGCCTGAGAGCGTGCAGGAAATAATGAGTCTGAACAAAGCAATGTCGCCTTGCAGTGGAAAGCTCGCAGGCTATCATAGGGTTTGGTTCTTGGCTCCCAGCTATTCCCTATTTATCAAATGCAATATTTCCAGTCTGCTGATTGCACAGAACAATGTTGAATTGTTAATGGGGACGAGGACGTAAAACATCCAAAAGTAAACTGAGACAAGTGGAGTGAAAGGGCAAGTGCGTGGCAGATGAAGAGCAATGTCAGTAGATGTGTAATTTGGTGGGAAATAATATGACGGCACCCTACTATTAAAACATGGTCTGATGGAAACATGTCAGTATTGAAACGGACTTACGCTGCATGGTTTGTTTCCTTCTGTGCAAGGCTCCGAGGTTTATGCAGAGCAGCGAGTCCTGAAGTCAAACGTCAATACTAGGAATGGCATTGGCACGCTGACCAGTGTACATAGAGCTACCAAGTGGGAAGCTGTAACTTTGAAGACGATATGAAGGTATACTGCTTGTATACCAGTCATAGAAAACAGTATTGCAGAAGCAGAAAGCAGTTTGTGGATTTACGTACAGGACACTTTTGGCAGCTGTACAGGGTCTTGGTGAGACCTCATCACGAACATTGTGCAGTATTAGGTGCAGTTTTGCTCTCATTATCAATAAGGGACAAACCTGACATTGAGGGAGTACAGCGAAGAATGGCCACACTGATCTCTGCAGTGACAGACTAGTCGTGAAATCAAAGTTTGTGTCGACTGTGCCTGTATTCCATGAGCTTTAGGAAGCGAGTTGCGATCACAGCGAAATATATTAAACTCTGACAGGGTACGACAAACTAGAAGGAGGGGTAATAATCCCCTTGGCGAGGACGTCTTAAACAAGCAAAGACAGTATTAGATTTAAGCAGGCCACTTTGCACTGAGACGAGAATAAATGTCTGCTTTCAGAGACTGGTGATCCTAGGGAATGCTCCCCCACATAAGGCTGTAGAAGTCAACGCACTGAATATACATAAGCATGCCTAGATTCAAAAGGGTGAGAGATCGAACAGGACTATGGTGTGAAGATAGAGGATCAGACATCATTATATTGAATGGGGAAAAAACGATGGATCGATGGGAGTGCTGAAGTTATATTCAACATTTGTTCCAATCGTTAATCACATTTATAAATACGTCTATTGTCTGGGAGAAGTGAATTCGGGAGATATTCAGCCATGAACTGGAAATGGAGATGCTCAGTTTATTGAATGTCTACTCCTTTCCAGATGTTTCTGTGTTGTCTGTGGAAAAGCTATGTAAATGTTGCGACAAGCTCTCACATGTTTGGAAAGAGGTCTCTGCATGGTCTGTTTTTCTAATTCCCTTTCCTGATGCCGAGGCTGGTGTCAGTTGCCCCGTCCGATTTTATCCTTTTGGACGTCCGAACAGTTTGATCCAATTGACTATCTTACATGGCCATTTCAGAGACCATTGACGAGTTTATGACAGGTCTGTGTGTCTGGGATCACTTTTCGGACAGTCCAGTAAAGCACGGGAGATTGAATTCCTGAAATTACATTGATGACGTAAATAGGTCTGAAATATGTGTTGCTGGAAAAGTGCAGCAGGCCAGGCAGCATCCAAGGAGCAGGAGAATTGACGTTTTGGGCATAAGGAATCCTGAAGAAGGGCTTATGCCCGAAACGTCGATTCTCTGGTTCCTTGGATGCTGCCTGATCTGCTGCACTTTTCCAGCAACAAATTTCAGCTCTGATCTCCAGCATGTGCAGTCTTCACTTTCTCCTAATGGAAATAGTTGTTTACAATCAACATTGGTTTCACGGTGGCTATTACTGACACCAAATTTTAGATCTAGACTGCTTATTAATTTCTTTTAATTTCCACCAGCTGCCAGAATACTTCCCTCGTCTGGATTTGTAATCCATTGACATTTCCACAACAGCACCATATGCACATGGAAACCTAATAGAAACCACATTGAGCAGGTTTGCTGTGATGCATGACAGCTCTGTGGAAAAATCTCCCACCAATTTGACTAATATGATGGGACTGAGCGGGATGTAATTGGTCAGGTTTTAATTATTCTGCACTTAGGAGAAGGGAGATAGTTAAGTAATTTTCCACACTACTAGGGAGATGTCAGAGTTAAAGCTGATATCAAGCAGCTTCCCCAGGGACACGGCTTGTTCTGCAGTACAGGTCTTTAGTCCGTTCACAGGAATGGTGTGAGGGCCCATTACGTTTGCCGTACCTATTGTGTTCAGCTGTATCTTCATGTCACGTTCAATGAATCTAATTGGATAAAGGCTATCATCTGTGATTCTGTGAGCATCAGGATGAGGGTGTTGACTCAACACTTCTCGCAGATATTACATCTTTGTCTTTTACTCTGATGTATAGGGCTATTTCAGTATTTACGATGGGGATCCAGATGGGTCACTCTCCTCCATTGAGTTGTTTAACTGTCTATCACCGTTTATGTCTAGCTGTGATAGGACTGTTAGTCGTTGATCTTGGAATCACTTCTTCCTTTCAATCAGATGCTTGCTTTGCTCTTTGAAATGTTCAGTCAAATTCATTAGCTTTAATAGATTGTCATCAGTTTTAGATACATATGTTTCTCACCCGGACGTGTTCACCCACACTCATCACTGAAATATAGACTTTGGAAGAGCACATAAAAAATTTGCAAGTTTGAAAAAGTGATTAGAATTCAACTCAACCGCTTCCAGAGTACGTCATTCACAATGGCCTGGATACAAATTTCCTGTTGAGACCTGCAGAATTCCTTGTGCTGGACAGTCATCTAGCCCGGGTTTGTAGATCAGTGCACTGCTGCGTCTTGCATAGCTAATGGTGCTGTACAGATATCTATTAATACACAAATGCTGGTGCTGGACCGATATTTAGTCTGCGTTTATAGATCAATGCACTGATGTTGTTTGCATAACTCCCGGTGCTTGACAGATACCTTAGTCCGAGTTTCCAGGTCAATGCACTGGAGTGACCTTCACAGTTTTCTGCACTTGGCAGATTGCTGGGTAACACCAAGAAGAGCTTGATCTACACAGTGGTTTCTGATTAACAGATGGTCTTCTCTGGTCCTCTGCGGTGGAATCCGAATGTCGTAAAACTAACCATTTCAGCTTTTGTGAGAATGCCTTTGATATTCATTCTTGTGATTAGACCCTTCTTCGCTCACTCAATTAATGGTCCAGTCTGTCCATGTACAATACAGGAGTTCAGGAGCATTTTACCTATTTAGGTGAGGGGGTCACGGAGTTAGTGAGGAAAGAGATAAATCTGAGACTGGTACAGACGAGAAGAGAAGCGAGTCAAACATTCAGGACAGGCAGGGGCAAATGAGAGAACACTGTCGGACTGATAAATTAAACTGCATTTTTTCAAAACAAGAGGCCTAACGGAAGGCAGGTAAACTCAAGGCATGCTTAGGAAAAAGGGACTAGCATATAGCAATTATTGAAACATGGCTCAGAGATGGACAGGACAGCTGGCTTAATATTCTAGGAAACAAGTGCTACAGGAAGGACAGAAAGGGAGGCAAAAGAGGAGGGGGAGCGGCGTTTTCGATAAAAGATAGCATTACAGCTATACTGAGGGAGGAGATGCCTGGAAATCCATCAAGTGAAGTGATTTGTGTAGAACTGAGAAATAAGAAAGGGACGATCAACTTATTGGTATTGTGTTGTAGACTCCCTGATAGTCAGAGGGAAAATGAGAAACAGATTTGTAAGGAGATCTCAGGAATCTGTAACAATAATAGGGTGGTTATGGCAGAGGATTTTCACTTTTCAAGCATGAACTGGGGCTGCCAAAGTGTTCAGGGTTTAGACGGAGAAGAATTTATTAACTGTGAACAATATATTTTTCTGATTCAATATGTGGATGTAGCGACTCGAGAAGGTGCAAAACATGACTTACCCTTGGTAAACAATTCAGGGCAGGTGACTGAGTTGTTAGTGCAGGAGTACTTTGGGGCCAGCGACCATAATTCTCTGAGTATTGAAATAGTGATGAAAAAATATAGACCAGATGTAAAAGTTGAAGTTCCAAATTTAAGGAGGGTGCATTTTGACGGTATTAGGCAAAGACGACCAAAAGCTGAATGGGGCAGATGCTCACAGGTAATGGGGCAGCTTGAAAGTGGGAGCCTTCAGAAATGAGATAACGAGAGTCCAGAGACAGTATATTCCTGTTAGGGTGAAAGGAAAGACTGCCAGTTTCAGGGGATGCTGGGTGACTAAAGAAATTGAGGATTTGGTTAAGACAAAAGAAGGAAGCATATGCCAGGCATAGACAGGATAGGTCAAATGAATCCTTCGATAATAAAGGCAATAAGAATGTACTTAAGAGGGAAGTCAGGAAGGCAAAAAGGGGACATGAGATAGCTTTAGCAAATAGCGTTAAGGGGAATCAAAAGGGGTTTTACAAATACATTAAGGACAAAGGTTAACCTGGGAGAGCATAGAGCCCGTCAGAGATCAGCAAAGCGTCTTTGTGTAGATCCACAGGAGATGGGGAGACAGTAAACGAGTGTTTTGCATCAGCTTTTGCTGTGGAAAAGAACATGGAAGGTATAGATTTTAGCGAAATAGATGGTAACATCATGGAAAATGTCCATATTACAGAGGAGGAAGTGCTGGTTGTCGTGAAATGCATAAAGTTGAATAAACCCCCAGAACCTGATCAGGTGTATCCTATAACTCTGTGGGAAGCTATGGAAGTGATTGCTGGATCCCTTGCTGAGCTATTTGAATCATCCATAGTCAAAGGTGAGGTGCCAGAAGACTGGAAGTTGGCTAACATGTTGCCATTGTTTAAGAAGGTGCTAAGAGCAAGCCAGTGAATTATAGGCCAATGAGCTGGACGTCACTGGTGATAAAGTTGTTGGAGGAAATCCTGAGGGGAAGGATGGACAGGAATGTGGAAAGTCAAGTACTGATTAGGGATAGTCAACACGGCTTTGTGTGTGGGAAATCATCTCTCACAAACATGATCAAGTTGTTATTTGAAGAAGTAGCAAGGAGGATTCATGATGGCACAGCCATTGAGGAAATCTATAAGGACTTCAATAAGACATTCGACAAGGCTCCCCATGGGAGAATGGTTCTTAAAGGTAAATCTCATGGATTACAGGGAAAACTAGCATTTTGGTACAGAACTGGCTGAATGGTCGAAGATAGAGTGTGGTGGAGGAGGGTTGTTTTTCAGACAGAAGTTCTATGTAAAGTGGAGTGCCAGAAGGACCGTTGGTGTGTCCACTCCTTTTCGCCGTTTATATAAATGTTTTCGATGTGATTATTAAAGATATATTTCGTACGTTTGTAGATGAAACGAAAATTGGAGGTGTTGTGGACAGCAACAAAGGTTACCTAAGATTATAACGGGATCATGATCAGATGGGCCAAAGGGCTGAGAAGTGGCCCAATTCTTTTTAGTGCACATGAGATATTTTGATGTGGTTCATGGGCGGCGGTGAATGGTATGAGTGAGGCTGTATTGAGTTGTGTCCCAAGGGGGCGGCATTCATCCGTTCGGCCATCTTTTCTTACTACATGGAGACCTGAAGAAGATGGGAATGGCTGACTGCTTCTAAGTGAAGAGGTTGTGGCTGCTGCTAGGACAGCAAATATTCACCAACATAGCCATATCATGATTTTGCTGCGCAGCACAAAAACAGACCCTTTTGCCCAACACGTCCATGTCGACCAGATATCCCAACCCAATTTATTCCCACCCGCCAGTACCCGCCCAATATCAATCCAAACCCTTCCTATCCATATACCCATCCAGATGCTGTTTAAATTTTGCAATCGTACTAGCCTCCGCCACTTCCTCTGGCAGCACATTCCATACACCTACCACTCTCTGCGTGACAACGTTGCCCATTAGATTTTATATCTTTCCCCTCTCACCCTAATCCTATACTCTCCAGTTCTGGACTCCCGCACCCCAAGGAAGAGAGTTTGTCTGTGTATCCTAACCACGCTACTCGTTATTTCATAAACTTCGGTAACGTCACCCCTTAGCCTCCGACGATCCATAAAAAACAGCTCTAGCCTGTTCAACCTCTCCCTCTAGCTCAAATCCTCAGAAAAGGCAACAATCTTGTGAATCGTGTCTGAACTATTTCACGTTTAACAACATACTTTCCATAGGAAGGAGACCACATTTGCCTGCAATATTCCATAAGTGGCCTAACCAAGTCTTGTACAGCCGCAACATGACCGATCGATTTCTGTATTCAATATTCTGATCAATAAAGGAAAGCATACCAAACGCCTTCTTTGCTACTCTATCTACCTGCGCCTCCACTTTCAACGGGATATGAACTGCAGTCCAAGGTGGCTTTGTACAGCAACACTTCCCAGAACCTCACTTTTAAGTGTATAATTCTCGCTAAAATATGCATTCGCAAAATGCACCACCTCACGTTTATCTAAATTAAACTCGACACTATAGGAACATCAGGGAACAGACCATCAGGGAGATGGAGCAATACTTCCCATTTCTGAACGGGTCAGAGTGAACCGTCCAGTGCACATTGTGTCACTAAATTCATAATCCCGCTCCCTTTTAGTAACATACAAAAGGTAAAACGTCTTGAAAAATGAGTTTCACGGTTACACAGAGTATATTCCAGTTGCCGTTTCTTGTCCATTGCTTATCCAATTAGAGCATCTCTACCTCCTCCTGATAACTTAACTATTCGAGTTAGAATACATTTGTTTAATTTATCTCATACTTTGATATCTAAACATTTGCTATTTTTACTGTGTCCCTGCAGTTTTAATTTGTGTTAAAATGATAACGACTGATGTATCCATAATTTATCACTGCTCCCACCTCTATAACCGTTCCTCCCCGTTTTGCTGGGTAGTAACTTTGAAAGGCGAAATATTCCCTTCCACTTCCTGTGTAATGGGCATGAGAGATGAAAAGATCTGCTCCATTTGCTGAGTAACAGACTTGAAAGGCTGAAGACTCTCATTCCATTCCCATTTAAAAGTCGTGTTGGGCTGAATAGCCTCTTTCAGTATATGTGTATTTGTGGATGGTGCTGAACATTTAGAAACCATCATTGAAAATCCCACCTTTAACTTTATCTTGGAGGTAAGCGTATTGATGCTGCAGGTGCTGGTATTGCACGGTGCCTCATACAGGGCCAGTTTCAAATTGCTCGATATTTCAGATGTACGTTCTACTTCTCGGGAGGTAATGCCACATAGCACATTGGGCAATCTCAGTATGTGGCTGAGACCTTCCCTCCGCCAGTACTGTGTGATGGCTGCTCCTACATATACTGTTCAGGTCAGGTCATATGTGAAAAGTAGTTTCCTGAGAATGTTTCCCTCTTGTTGGTTCTGTCATCACTTCCCACAGTCTGGCTGTTTTGTATTTGAGCGCCTCACCTGCTCAGTCTGCAGTGAGGCTGTGGAGATAATATTCTTGATGAATATTGATGTCCCACAGCCAGAGTACGTTCTGTTTCCTTGTCACCCTCGGTGCTCCCTCCGATTTGCTTTCAACATCGAGGTTTATTCAGATATCACCGAAGGGTGGTGTAGAGAGCAATAAATGTCCATCATCAGGGGATTTCGTTGACCAATCTGGAACTGTTATTACGAGATTTCCCGGGTTCTTGAATCAATGTTGGGGGATTTCAGGATGAGTCCTTCCCTGACTGTGTCCTATGGTGCCCCCATCACTAGAGGGACTGTCTTGTCAGTGAGTTAGGATATAACAAGGTGTGGTGATGGGGCTCCATGACACATTACCCATTAGGTCTGATAATGTGAGTATGACGGTTTCAGACTGTTTCCTGACTGAGTCAAGATGTGAAATAAAAGTGACAATAGATCAGGGAATACTGGGTTTTAAAAGCTGAATGAAAGGCACTCTATTTGAATGTGTGTTGAATATGTATACGCAGACTGAGGAAATCAGTGCATAAATTGAGATAAATGGAAATCATTTAATGACATTACAGAGACATGGCTCTAGCGTGACCAAATTTGGGAACTGAATATCCAGAACATTTTACAGCTAGTAGGCTTACAGAAAAGAGAAGAGGAAATGGAAGAGATATTGGAAATGGGATGGTATATCAAATGATTGAGAGGTTGTCTTAAACATATTGATTTTGTTGCAAATTGCTAGTGGAGTTCCGTTTGGGGAGATTACCACCATGAGGCGGAGTGGGTCTTTTCAAACCTAATGGGCTGAAGGGCTTTGCGATGTAGGTCTTTGCAACACTATCAAATTCTGTGCCTGACATTGCCCGGAACATTGTATAACTGACCGTCTCCAGAACGTTCTATAACTGACATGCTTCAGAACATTGTATACCCAACATTCAACAATTAACATTCTCCAGAATATTCTGAATCCAACATTTCCTGGAAGATTATATGCCCAAAAGTCTAAAACTGACATTCCCCGGAACATTCTGTATCCGACATTCTCCTGAAGATTCTATAACCAACATTCCCTAGAACATTGTACCCCTGTTATTATTTGTGAACGGCCAAAAGACAGTGAATTGAAAAAAAAAACGATAAGATCCCGAGAGAAGAAATCCCATTACATAGAGAAGAAGACACTGTTCCGAATATCCCTCAGACAAGTTAAGGTTTGAATAGATTTTCCCTGCGGTTACATATTTTCGCGAGAGAGGATCGACCAGAATTTAGACTAAAATACAGAAATTTCCAAACTCCATTCGTCTTCAAGGAACTGGGTTAGAATCCTTCAGGACAGCGACGTTTTCACCATCTGTATTAGGAAGTGAAAAGAAGTGACCTGTGTCTGCTATAGAGTGATGGCTGTGTGGAAATCTTCTGGAAACCATCTATTCTTATTGAAATGTGTCTGTGAGCTTGGGGAGAGAGGGTTTCTTGCGTTTAATGACGCATTTCTGTCACTAATTCAGACGTTTCCATTTGTTATTTCAGCTCTAAATATTCCAATAAATCTTTGAATAAGGTGGAACATTTGAAAGAAATTTGGGTCCTTAGTCAAACTGGTCACTTGACTTCGGCTGATGGATAATGTGTTTGTTTTCCTTCCTCACAGTTAACGTACTGACGATCTACGTCCTGCTTTATAAAGATTGTGGATTGTCTCCATGTGTCAGACGTTACCTGGGGGCCATGGCAGCGGCGGATCTACTGGTCATTATCCTCGACCTGATATTGAGACACATTCCCATTGTTTATCGAGAACAGTTTTATTTCCTGAAGTCCATCCACATGTGTAATATCCACGCCATCCTGCTTTATGCAGCCACCGACTGTTCTGTCTGGTTCACCGTCACTTTCACCTTTGATCGGTTCGTGGCCATTTGTTGCCAGAAGCTAAAAAGTAAATATTGCAGTGAGAAAACGGCGGCTGTGTTTCTGGGAACAGTGACTGCGCTAAGCTCTTTAAAAAACATTTTCTGGCATTTTATGCTCTCAGGTCGGTATCGGCTGGTGAATATCCCCTGGTTTTGTGCGGGAACTGGCGCTGATTATGTCTCCCGTGTCTGGGTTACAATCGAATTCCTCCACCACATTCTAACTCCGGCTCTCCCATTCCTTCTGATTTTGCTGCTCAATGTTCTCACCGTCAGACATATTTTACTGACTAGCAGAGCCCGCAGGAGACTCCGGGCTCGCATCAACGGAGACGCTCAGTCAGACACAGAAATGAAAAATCGAAAAAAGTCCATTATTTTACTTTTTGTGATCTCGGCCAATTTCATCATGTTATGGTCAACGTTAATGGTGTTTTCCATATGGTACCGGATGTGGTTGATTGGGTATCGGTCTGTGTATCTAGGTTACTTTGTGCAGGAACTGGGCTTCATGCTGCAGCTCCTCAGTTGCTGCACAAACACCGCGATTTATGCCGTAACCCAGACTAAGTTCAGACATCAGCTGAAGAATGTGCTGAAATATCCCTTTATCCAAATCCAGCAATCTATCAAATTCACAAATTAATCAATCCATTCGGGATTTTCTCATTTCAGATCACTGTTTCAGCAAAGAAGCACTCTGTCGCTATGGTAACAGACTGAGGGGAGCGCTGGTTTATCCAACGTTATCCCAAGGGGGTAACAGGGACACATTTCGAAATTTCTCACAACTAAGGGGCCAGTGAGAAAAGGCACCATCCCACTAACTGTATCAATCACTTGAATTGTTAAACAATAAAAATATTATTAAAACTGCCGAGCAGCAGAGTGAATGACCTTGTCGCTTGTCTTTGTGTTGAAGAAGCTAAGTTTGAGAGAGAGAGAGATTGAGGCACAAGTCCTGGTCCTCAGGGAAGGGTAGGGGAACGGGGTCTGAGCTCCGAAACTTGGTTTATATCACTCTGCCCTTGCTTTCACATCTAGGGACCCACTCCGATCTCGTCCAACAGTTAAGCTCTCCACTTCATTCCTCCATCTCCACTCAACTGCATCAGTCTTACTTTCCCTCTATCTCTCTCCCTCCTTCACTGTCCATGCCTCACTCTCCCTACTTCTCACACTCTTGAGTTCTCTCCTCATTTCCTCCCCCTCTTCATTTCTCTCCCTCTTTCCTTTTCACTCGAGTATTTCCTCCTCTCTAACTCTCTCTCTCACTAACACACAACTACAATTGCTCCACCGGCCTCCACTCTTCTCTCTCTCCCTCACCTTCTCCCTCAAGCTCCTGCTGTCTCTGTCTCCCTTCCGTTTTTCTATATCTTCACTACTTTCTCCATCCTCCCACCCAACCATATCTCTCTGCCGTCTCTCACCACCTCCACAGACTCCCACAGCGTCTCCTCCCACACCCCCCCCCCCCACCTTCGTGTATCTGGGTCAGAGGGCGGGGAAAGGACCAGAGAGATAGATTCAGCCAGACAGGAAGTGAGTGAGGGAGGGAATGGGCGGCGGGGAGAGACAGAGAGAGTATCAGACAGAAGTAGGGGGTTCAGAGAGAGAGAGGGCCAGACAGAGGAGAGGGAGAGAGGTAGACAGACAGAGGATGTGGGCGAGTGTCAGTAAGAACGCGCGGGAGAGTGAGAAATAGACAGAGTGAAAGTTAGAGAGATTGAATCAGAGGGAGACAGGAAAAGGGAGAATGCCAGACAGAGGAAGAGGGAGGAGAGAGAAGGTCATTGAGAGGGAGAGAGAGGGAGAACCAGAGAGGAAAAGGCATCAGAGAGAGAGACTAAAGGAGGGAGGGGACCGTGAGGGAGAGGGGAAAGGGAGAATGTAATAGAGAGAGTGACAGAGAGCTTCAGAGGGAGAGAGATACAGACAGTCTGACAGTGGGAAGGGGAGAAAGAAAGATTGAATCAGTCGCAGGAAGAGGTAGAGAGACGGACAGACAAACAGTCAGTGGAAGAGCGAGAAACAGAGAGTGGCTCTGAGACAGTCAGAAACAGGAAGCCAGGGAGAGACGGAGATAGGGACTGAGAGAGAGGCGGAGAAAGTCAGAAAGGGAAAGAGAGAGGGAGTCAGGATGAGGGGAAGCGAGGGGCGGGGATAAGGCAGATGAAATGGGAAAAAAGAGAGACCCAGACACAGGGAGAAAGGGGATCAGACAGAATGAGAGGAGGGGAAATTCCGTCAGAGTGAGTGTGTGTGTGTGTAAGAGAGAGTAGAGAGAGAGGGGAGATAGTCAGAAGTAGGGAGACAGGCAGAGAGGGTCTGACATTGGTGGGGGGAGAAGAGAGAGTCATCAGAAGAGAGAGTGACAGACACAACGAGAGAGACTGTCAGATAGAGGGAAACGGTGACAGAGACAGGCAGACAGAGCAAGTGGGAGAGAGAGACAGTCAGAGTGAGAGGGAGAGAGAGTCAGAAAGGGTGACGGAGAGAGAGAGAGACGAAGATTTAGACACAGGTAGGAAGAGAGAGAGAGCGAGTCACACAGAGGTAGAGAGAGAGAGAATGTCAGATAGAGCAACGGGAGAGAGGGCGAGAGGTACAGACAGAGTGAGAGGGAGAAAGACAGTCAGAGGGAGAGCGAGAGAGTTAGTCAGAAAGAGGAAGCGGGAGAGAGGGAGAGAGAGTCAAACCGAGTAATAGGGAGTGAGGCAGAGGGAGAGGGAGAGCGCGAGAAGGTCAGACAGATAGAGATAGTAACACAAAAGGAGAGAGAGAGGGTAAGGTAGACGGGAGAGAGAGAGATATAGAGATAGAATTTCTGAGAGAGAGAATGGGGGAGTGAGACTGCGTCAGACAGACAGAGCCGAAGACAGAGACAGCTAAGCAGTGGGAATGTGCGGGAGAGAGCCAGATAGATGGAGAGAGAGATTCAAACATCTTGGGAGGAGTGAGAGAAAGAGAGAGTCAGATGGAGGGAGAAGGAGAGACAGAGAGAGAAAGAGATCGAGACAGTCAGAAAGAGGGGAAGAGACAGAGAGTTAGAGAGAGGGGATGGAGTCAGAACGGGGAGAGACAGAAAGAGAGGGAGAGGCAGAGTGAGAGAGGGTGTGACAGGTAGACAGACGGTGGAGGAGACAGAGACCAAATGAGTCAGAGAGTGGGAGAGGGAGATAGGGTCAGACAGAGGGGGATAGATAGAGATTTAAGCGGACAGAGCGTGAGGGAGAGATAGAAGGAGGATCAAGGCGAGGGGGAGTCAGAGAGAGAGAAATAATGAGAGTCAGTCAGGAGAGACAGTTTCACACTGAGGGAGATAGATGGACGAGAGATGGAAAGAGAGCTGCACAGAGGGATAGAGACATATTGAATAAGATAGCGGAGAGGAAAGAGAGAGCGAGTCAGAAAGGGGAAGGTGAAGAGAGATACTCAAAAAGAAGGGAAAAGAGAGAGTGTCCGAAAGAGGAAGGAGGTGAGGGAGTCAGACAGAGAGTGTCGGAGAGAGACTCAGTCGGAGCTAGTGCAAGGGAGAGAGAGATGGAGAAAGACAGATGCAAAGGGAGAGTGGGAGTCAGAAAGCGTGAGAAGAGAGAGATAGTCAGATGGATGGAGAAGGAGAGACAGAGAGAGTGAGAAAGAGTCAGACGGGGAGAGTGAGAGAGAGAGAGGGAGAGAGAGACAGTGCGAGAGAGACAGTGTGTGTTGGACAGAGGGAGAATGAGGGGGAGGGGTGAGAGAGAGGGACTGTCAGACAGAGGGAGAGGGAGAGACTGTCACACAGCGGGGGAGAGCGCGAGATGGAATCAGACAGAGAGCGTGGGAGTGACAGAGGATCAAGGACAGAGAGCGACAGAGAGAAAGCAACAGAGTCAGTGACAATGAGAGAGAGAGTCAGACAGAATGAGAGGGGGGGGGAGGAGACAGAAAGAGATAGTCAGACAGAGGGAGATGGCGAGAGAGTTCAGGCCGAGCGTGAACGACAGTCAGGCAGATGAAAGCGTGGACAGAGAAAGAACAAACAAGTGTCAGGCAGAGGAATACGAAGAGAAAGAGAATCAAAGAGGGGGAGAGAGAGGAGGAGAATGCATTTGTCAGAGGAAGGGAGAGAGGGAGACTCATACACCGGGAGAGAGAGTAAGAGTCAGACCTAAAGTGAGGGAGAGAGCGAGAGTCATGCAGAGTGCGGGTGTGCGTGCGTGCATATGTGTGTGTGCATGCGTGCATGTGTGTATGAGAGAGATAGAGACAGAGACAGAGAGAGCGTTAGGCAGAGTGAGAGCGAGAAAGAACACAGACAAAGGGGAAGGAGGGAGAACATCAGAACGAGGGAGCGACAGTGTCAAACAGAAGGAGAGAGAGAGTCAGACAGAACTTGAGCGAGAGTCAAAGATAGTGGGAGAGAGAGAATCAGACAGAGGGAGATGGAGAGGGAGAGAGAGGGAGTCGTTGTGGTCTGTTCGCCGAGCTGGAATTTTTGCTGCAAACGTTTCTTTCCCTGGCTAGGGAACATCATCAGTGCTATTGGAGCCTCCTGTGAAGCGCTGCTTTGATGTTTCTTCCGGTATTTATAGTGGTTTGTTCTTGCCGTTTCCGGGTGTCAGTTTCAGCTGTAGTAGTTTGTATGTGGGGTCCAGGTCGATGTGTCTGTTGATGGATGTTCTTGTCGTTTCCGGGTGTCAGTTTCAGCTGTAGTGGTTTGTATATGGGGTCCAGGTCTATGTGTCTGTTAATGGAGTTTGTGGATGAATGCCATGCCTCTAGGAATTCCCTGGCTGTTCTCTGTCTGGCTTGTCCTATGATGGTAGTGCTTTCCCAGTCAAATTCATGTTCCTGGTTGTCTGAGTGTATGGCTACTAGGGATAGCTGGTCGCGTCGTTTGTGGCTAGCTGATGTTCATGGATGCGGATTGTTAGCTGTCTTCCTGTTTGTCCTGTCTCGTGTTTTGTGCAGTCCTTACATGGTATTTTATAAACTACATTAGTTTGGCTCGTGCTGGCTATTGGGTCCTTTGTTCTAGTGAGTTGTTGTCTGAGTGTGGAAGTTGGCTTGTGTGCTGTTATGAGTCCTAAGGGTCGCAGTAGTCTGGCTGTCAGTTCTGAGACGCTCCTGACGTATGGTAGTGTGGCTAGTCCCTTTGGTTGTGGCATGTCCTCGTTCCGTGGTCTATCTCTTAGGCATCTGGTGATAAAGTTGCGTAGGTATCCGCTTTTGGCGAATACCTTGTATAGGTGTTCCTCTTCCTCTTTTCGCAGTTCTGGTGTACTGCAGTGTGTTGTGGCTCTTTTGAATAGTGTCCTGATGCAGCTTCGTTTGTGTGTGTTGGGGTTGTTACTTTCATAGTTTAGGACTTGGTCTGTGTGTGTTGGTTTCCTGTGTACCCTTGTGGTGAATTCTCCGTTGGGTGTTCTCTCTACTAACACGTCTAGGAATGGGAGTTGGCTATCCTTTTCCTCTTCTCTCGTGAATCGTATTCCTGTGAGTGTGGCGTTGATGATTCGGGGTGTTTTTTCTATTTCTGTGTTTTTGATGATTACAAAGGTGTCATCTACGTATCTGATCCAGAGTTTGGGTTGGATTTGTGGTAGGGCCGTATGTTCTAACTTTTGCATAAATGCATCTGCTATGAGTCCGGAGATTGGTGATCCCATGGGTGTTCCGTTGATTTGTTCGTATATCTGATTGTTGAATGTAAAGTGTGTGGTGAGGCACAGGTCTAGTAGTTTAAGTATGCCGTCCTTGTTGATAAGTTCGGCCTCCTGTGTTCTGTTATGTATGTCCAGTAGGTTGGCTATTGTTTCTCTGGCTAGGGTTTTGTCAATTGATGTGAACAGTTCCGTCACGTCGAATGATACCATGGTTTCTTCTTTGTCTATGTGTGTATTCCTGATGATGTCCAAGAATTCCTGGGTTGATTGCATGGAGTGTTTGGATCCGCAGACTAGGTGTTTCAGTTTTTGTTGTAGTTCTTTGGCCAGTTTGTATGCTGGTGTCCATCATAGGACTACCATCATAGGACAAGCCAGACAGAGAACAGCCAGGGAATTCCTAGAGGCATGGCATTCATCCACAAACTCCATTAACAGACACATAGACCTGGACCCCATATACAAACCACTACAGCTGAAACTGACACCCGGAAACGACAAGAACATCCATCAACAGACACATTGACCTGGACCCCACATACAAACTACTACACCTGAAACTGACACCCGGAAGCGGCAAGACCAAACCACTATAAATACCGGAAGAAACATCAAAGCAGCGCTTCACAGGAGGCTCCAATAGCACTGATGATGTTTCCTAGCCAGGGAACGAAACGTTTGCAGCAAAAACTTCCAGCTCGGCGAACAGAACCACAACAACGGACACCCGAGTTACAAATCTTCAACCAGAGAGGGAGTCAGGCAGATGGATAAAGAAAGAGAGAGATCGAGAGAGAAAGACACAGGAAGATGGAGAGTCAAAGAGTCAGGAAGACTGAGTGGCAGAGAGATTCGGAAAGACAGAGAGAGACAGGGAGTGCGAGGGAGAGAGAGATAGATTCAGAAAGAGGGAGAGAGAAAGCTAGTCAGACAGAGCAAGAACGAGCGAGCGAAAGTCAGACAGAGGGAGCCGGGCAGAGAGTCAGAAAGAGGGAGAGTCAGACAGAGAGAGATTCAGACAGAGGGATGGGAAAGACAGAGTCAGACTGAGGGAGATGCTGAGAGAGTGTGAATCCGACTGAGGCAGAAAGCGTGAGAATCAGACAGCGTGAGAGGAGGAGAGTCAGGGAGACGGAGTGGCATAGGAAGAGAGGCAGAGTCAAAAAGATGGAGGGGCAGAGGTAAAGAAAGAGAGTCAGACAGAGGGAGAGTAATAGATTCAGACAGTATGAGAGAGAAAGAGTTTGATTCAGACAGAGGGAGAGGGTGATCAATACAGAGAGTAAGACAGAGATGAGGGAGAGAAAGAGGCAGAGAGAATCAGAGGGAGAGAGACAGATTCAGAGAAGGAGACTGAGAGAGACAGAGGGAGAGAGAGAAATTCAATCAAACGGAGGATGAGGGAGGTAGAGTCAGACAGAGAGAGAGGGTGAATGAGTCAGACAGAGGGAGTGGGAGAGCGAGAGAGAGAGTGAGTTAGACAAAGGGAGAGGGAGAGAGAGAGTCATGGATAGGGAGAGAGATAGTTTCACAAATGCAGAGACAATGAGATCGAAACAGACAAAGGGAGAGGAGGGAGAGAGATTAAAAGAGAGGGAAACCGAGAGAATCAAACGGAGAGAGAGAATTTAAATCAGATAGAGGAGAGGGGAATGGAGAGGGTCTGACAATGGGAGTGGGACAGAGAGAGAGAGTGAGACAGAGAGAAAGGGAGAGACACAGCGAGGCAGAGGGAGAGAGAGAGACACTAAAATGGAGGGAAAAGGAAAGACGGAGTTGGATGCTCAAAAACAGGGGAGAGACAGTCCGAAAGAGGGAGAGAGAGTCAGACGGTGAGAGATAGAATCAGAGAGAGGGTGAGACAGAGAGAGAGTGTGTGTGTGTCAGATAGAAGGAGAGCGATGGTGAGCAGAGAGAGAAATACTGTGTCAGACAGAGGGAGTGGGAGAGAGAACCATCCGGAGAGGGGTGAGACAGAGAGAGATTGAATCAGACGAAGTGCGATGGAGTGACAGAGAGACAGTCAAGGAGAGGGACTGAGGGAGAGAGAGAGCGAGAGAGAGAAAGAGAGTCAGTGAGCAGGAGAGAGAGAGTCAGAGAGAACGATTGAATCAGAAGATGGAGAGGCAGAAAGTGAGACTGCAGATGCTGGAGATGGAGAGGGTGTTTGAGAGAGAATCAAGGAGAGGGAAAGTGTGAAATAGAGAGAGAAAGAGTCAGCGAAATGAGAGGTAGAGAGAGTCAGCCAGAGGGAAAGGGAGGGATAGAGAGAGACGGAGAGAGAGAGTGAGAGAGAGTCCATTGAGGGTGAAAGAGAGAGAGATGTCAAGCCGGGAGTGAGAGAGAGAGAGAGTCAGACAGGTGAAGACAGGGAGATAGAGAGAGGGCGAGAGGGAGAAGATCAGGCAGAGGTAGAGTGAGAGGGAGAGGGAAATAGAGAGAAGCAGAGAGAGTCAGTCAGAGGGTGTAAGAGAGGAGGGACAGAGAGGCAGAGGAAGAGAAAAAGAGGCAGACAGAGGAAACGAGAGGGGGACAGTGACCATCTGTCAAAGTTGAAGGAAGAGAGCGTGTCAGATATTAGGAGAAGGAGACAGAGAATCAAAGAGTGACAGAGAGCGCCAGATATAGTGAGAAGGAGAGAGAAAGAGTCAGACAGAGGAAGAGAGAGAGAGGGAGAGAGGGTCTGATGGAAGTAGAGGAAGAAAGGCAGACAGAGGGAGAAAGCGAGAGTAAGACAGAAGAAGAGAGTGAAATAGAGTGAGGGTAGATAGTCAGAGAGTGAGAGTGAAAGAGAGTAGGGGAGGGACAGAATCAGAGTAATAGAGAGTGTAAGGGAGAGAGAGAGAACCAGATAGAGGGGGGAGAGAGAGTCACAGAGGAAGACGCAGAGAGAGCGCATCAGACAGAGGGAGTGAAGAGAGATTTAAAAGTGGGAGAGTGTGAGAGATAATCAGACAGAGGTAGAGGGAGAGAGAGAGTCAGACAGAGGCGGGGCGAAGAGGGAGAGAGAGAATGTCAGGCACCGTGATAGATAGAGACAGATTTCAAAAGTGGAAGAGAGAGACAGTCAGACAGAGAGAGTAGGAGCGTGAATCAGAAAGAGGAAGGAAGAGCAAAACAGAGAGGCTGCCAGACAAGTTCAGAGGGATAGAGAAAAAGAGTGAGATGGAGGGAACGGTAGAGATGGAGCGTGTGATTCAGACAACTTGAGAGGCAAACAGTGGGAGGGAGGGAGAGTGTCAGACGGAGATGCAGACAGAGAATTAGACAGAGGTAGAGAGCGCAGACATTGAGACAGAGGGTCGGGCAAAGAAAGAGCGAATAGAAGGAAAGACAGAGTCAGAGGGAGAAAGAGAGGGAGGCACAGAGTCAGATAGGGGAACAGAGAGACACAGACAGGATACAGACAGAGGAGAGAAAGAGTGAGAGTTAGAGGGAGGGGTATTGAGAATGACAAATGGAGTCAGTGATAGAGACAGTGAGACAAGCAGAGACTGAGGAGAGACTCAGAAAGAAGGGGAGAGAGGAAGTCAGAGAAAGACAGAGAGGAAGAGAAAGAGGGTGTGAGAGAGAGGTGGAAGAGATGTGGGAGAGAGGTGGGAGAGAGGCGGGAGAGAGGGGGCAGAGAGAGGTGGAGAGAGATGGAGCGAGAAGAGTGAGAGAAGAAGAAGAGAGAACGGCTTAGAGGGAGGGGAGAGAGTGGAGAGAAAGTGGAGATAAAGGAGCGTGAGGGGGCAGAGAAAGGGGTAGAGTAAAGGTATAGAGGGGTTTAGGGACGGGTCAAGAAAGATGGGTAAGAGAAAGAATAGATAGATAATAGAGGGGAGGTGAGACCCACACAGCGAGTGGGGCGGAATGGAAGGAGAGATGGGGAGAGAGACAGAAGGAAGGAGCGAGAGGGGAAGAGCGAGACAGATGGAGACAGAGTGGGGTGAGAGAGCGAGGTAGGGAGAGATTTGGAGAGAGGTTGTAGTGAGACGGATGCTGAGTGTGTATGAGACAGAGAGGAGATGAATAGGAGTGGCAGGGAAGTTTGGAGAGTGTGGGGCGAGAAAGAGTGGGCAGAGAGACAGCGAGGTGGGAGAGCGAGGGGAGAATGAGGAGGGGAAGAGTGAGGGGAGAAAGGGGGACGGAGGTGTGGGGAAGGGGAGTGAGGAGGGGGTGAGTTGAAGGTTGGGCGAATAGAGTGAGGGGACGGAGGGCGAAGCGGAGGGGAGGAGAAATGGAGTGAATGTGAAGGGGAGAGAGAGGGTAAGCAGTTTGGTGGAGTGGGGAGGGAGGGCGACGGGAAGAGAGAGAGGGGAGCGGGGAGAGGGGAAGGGTGAGTCAGGCAGAAGGAGAGAAATGGAGAAAGTGTCCAATAGAGGGAACGTAACAGAAAGGGAGAGGGAGGGAGAGAGGCAGAGAGACAAGGAGAGAATGGGAGAGAGGAGAGAGAGGGAGAATGGAGAATGTCAGTGAGATGAAGAGGGAGGGGAAGGAAGTCAGACAGCGGGAGAGTGCAACGGAGAGAGATGTTAGGAGAGCGGCTGATGGAGAAAGAGAGAGCTGGTGGTGGAGGGGAAGAATGAGCGGGAGAGAGGGCGCGGAGAGAGAGTTAGGGGAATATTGGGAGGGTGGGAGTTTCAGGGAGAGTGTGGGTGGGAGAGAGAAATTAGTGAGGGGGTGGAAAGAGTCAGTCAGAGGGTGGGCGAGGTTGGGAGAGACAAGGAAAGAGTGGGGGAACCTCAAGCAAAGTAAAAGGAAGAGACATCAAGTCAAACAGAGGGAGAGAGACAATGAGAGAGCATCTGAGAGAGGGAGACAGATAGGGAGAGGGAGAGATAATCAGATGCAGGTGAAAGAGAGCGTCAGACTGAAGGAGAATGGGAAAGAATTGGCCAGACAGAGAGTATGACAGAGTGCCACAAAGTGAGAGAGAAGGCGAGCAAGAGTCAGACAGAGGGAGAGGGAGAGAGAAAGAGCGAGAGTAAGTGACAGAGAGAGAGAGAGAGAGAGAGATCATCAGACAGAGCGCGAAGCGGACGAAGTGTGAGAGAAAGTCAGACAGAGTGATATGGAGAAACAGAGATCCACAGAGAGAGACAGAGAGTGAACGTCATAAAGAAGTAGAGCGAGACAGAGAGAGAGAGAGTTACAGACAGCGAAAGTGGGTGAAGGAGAGAGACAGAGAGAGTAAGATTGGGAAGATATTAAGAGATTGAATCATGCACAGATAGAGATACACGGAGTGGGAGGAAGGGAGTGAGTGAGTAGGAGAGAAAGAGAGAGTCAGACAGAGGAAGGGAGAGAGAAAGACAGTCATGCCGAGAGTGAGAGAGATCAGACAGAGAGTCAGAGGAAGAAAATTGAGATATGGAGGGAAATAGATTGGGAGAGAGATAGGAAGGGAAGAGGTAGAGAGTCAGACAGAGGAAGAGAGGGAGGAAAGAGGAGGGGCGAGGGAAAGGCTGGGAGAGTAGTGGGAGAGAGAAGATGGGAGAGAGGACGGTTTAGAGAGCGTGGGAAAGAGAAAGATGGAGAGCAAGGGGGAGCAGGAGCGGAGAGAAAGGGGGAGATAGAGTAGGGAGATAGAGGGGCAGAATGAGGGGTAGAGGGGGTATTGATTTAGAGATCAGGGCGAGAAAGATTGGTGAGAGAGAGGGAATTGAGAAGGGGCGAAAGAGTGGAGATGATAGAGGCAGAGAGAAGGAGTGGAGATTGATTCCGTAAAATAGCGGGGAGAGACAAGGGAGGAGCGAGATGAGAGGAGAGAGAGGGTGGAGAGATGAGGGGAAGAGCAGGAGGTGGAGACAAGAGTGAGAGTGTGGGGAGAGACTGGGTGTGGGGAGAGGGCTGAAAAGAGGAGTAGAGAGGGAGCAGAGAAGAGGGTGGCGAGAGTCTGTGGGAGAGTGTGAAGAGAAAAATAAGAGTATTACAGAGGGACAGAGAAAGGGATTGAATGGGGTATGACAGAGTGGGCCGAGAGAGGGGAAGGAGATGGAGTCGTGAGTTTGGGAGAATAAAGGGGAGAATGAGGAGGGGAAGAGAGGGGTGGAGAGAGAAGGGGTAGGAGATGGGGAGGGAAAGTGTGGACGGAGTGAAGGTGAAGGTGAGGGTGAGGGAGGAATGGAGTGAGGTGACATGAGAGAGGGGGAGGGAGTTTGGTGGAATGGGGAGTGAGATGGGGAGAGAGTGGCTGACAGTGGAGAGGAAGGATCAGACAATTGGAGAGGAATCGAGACTGACTTAGAGAGAGCGAGAGGGAGTGGGAGTGGGGGAATGTCAGTCAGAGGAAGAGGGAGAGAAAGGAAGTTAGAAAGAGTGAGAGGTAGAAAGTGTCTGACAGCGGGAGAGGGTGCAAGTGAGGGAGGGAGAAAGAGTGAGAATGGGAGTGATTGAGAAAGATGGCGAACGTGGGAGGGAGAAAGAATGAGGGAGACAATGAGAGGGAGGTGGAAAAGTGGTGAAACAATTGGAAAGATTCATGTAGACGAGGCAGAGGAAGTGAGAGAGAAGGAAAGAGAGCTAGGGAGAGCGGGGATGCACGAGGGAGAGAAAGAGAGAGAGAGGGGAGGGTCCGGCAGAGGTAGAGACAAAGAAAGAAACTCAGAGTGCAGGGAGAGAGGAAGAGTGTGTCTGACGGGGACAGAAAGAGAGAGGGAGATGACAGACGGTAAGGCATAGATGAAAGAGGGAGTCAGACAGAAGGGGGGAGAGAGAGTCAGACAGAGAGTGGGACAGAGTGTCAGACAGTGGGAGAGCGAAAGTCATACAGAGGGAGCGAGAGATGGAATTGGTCAGAGGGAGAGGGAGAGAGAGTCAAGGAGAGGGAGACACTGAGACAGCAGTGAGGAGCACAGAGAGAGAAACATACAGTGGGAGAAGGGGAGAGAGAGGGAGAGACATAGACATTCAGACAGAGGGAGATGGAGAAAGACAGAGTCAGGGAGAGACACAGAGAGAGAAGTAGACAGAGATAGAGTCAGACAGAGGGAGTGGGAGGGGGAGACAGGGAGAGGGAGTCAGACGGGAAAGTGAGAGATTGAACAGATGGAGATGAGCGAGAGTCAAGGAGAGGAAGAGAAAGAGAGAGTCAGACGGAGGGAAGGGGAGGTGGAAAGACGCATTAGCAGAGAAAGTAAGCCAGAGAGGGATAGAGAAAGAGGGAGAGAGAGAATCAGGCACAGCAGACAGGGAGAGTGGGAGCTAGAATCAGCTCGACAGTGAGGAAGAGAGAGTCAGATGGAGGGAGAGAAGGAGAAACAGAGAGGGACGCAATTAGAAAGGGAGAGAGGGAGAGAATCAGGCAATCGAAGAGGCAGAGAAAGGGAGTCGCACAAAGGGAGAGACCGCTTGACAGAGAGAGGGTGTGAGAGTCTGAAACAGGGAGAGAGACAGCGTGTCAGACATAAGGAGAGAGAGAGACAGAGACAGAGACAGAGAATCGGACAGAAGGACCGGAAGAGAGAGCGAGATAGTCGAGTGGATGGCGAGAGAGAGTCGGACAGAGGGAGATAGGGAGAAAACAAGAGAAGGAGGGAGAGATGGGGCCAGGCACAGCGAGAGCAAGAAAAAAAGAGTCAGCCAGATGTAGAGAGAGAGGGGCAAATATGAGGAGGCAGAGGGAGTCAGATAGAAAGTGTGTGAGAGAGAAAGCGTCAGACGGCGAGAGAGAGAGCCAGATCGATGAACATAGAGGGAGGGAGAGAGTGCTTGAGAGAGTGAGGGGAGATAGAGTGTCTGTCAGAGCGAAAGAGAAAGAGCGTCAGACAAAAGTGGAGAGAGAGGTCGTCGAACAGAAGGAGAGGTGGGCGAAACAGACAGAGGGTGAGAGAGACAAAAAGAGAGATTTGGAGAGACAGAGTGGGGTAGAGATATAGTTAGACAGACAGAGATAGCGAGTGGGTGGAAGTGAGGACTGCAGATGCTGAAAAACCGAGTTTAGATCATTGTGGTGTTGGAAAAACGCAACAGGACAGGCAGCATTCGAGGATCAGGAAAATCGATGTTTTGGGCAAAAGCCCTTCTTCCGGATTAGAGGCAGGAAGCCTCCAGAGTGGAGAGGCGAGAGATATCTCCACTCTGGAGGCTTCCTATTTCTATTCCTGGATTTCAGTATAGAGAGAGAAAGAGAGAGAGAGAGAGAGAGAGAGAGAGAGAGAGAGAGCCAGACTCCTTTCCTCCCAAAAAAAGAGAGAGGCAGACAGACAAAGTGAGAGGGAGAGAGTCAGAAAAAGGGAGAGGGTGGGACATAGATGGACAGAGAGAAAGAGAGAAAGGGGGGGGGAGAGAGAGAAATAGACAGAAAGAGAAGAAGAGAGAGAGAGACTCAGACAAAGGCACGAGGGAGGGAGAGTCAGACAGAAGAAGAGGGAGAGAGAGACCCTCAACCAAAGTAGGAGAGAGAGTGAGTCAGACAGAAAAGGAGTGGGGAGATAGTCAGAAAGAGGGAGAGAGAGAGAAAGAAAGAAAGAGAGAGGCCAGGCAGAGCAAGAGGAAGCAAAATCGAATCAGACAGAGGTAGAGAGAGAGGGCAAAGCATCTGACATTGTGGGGAGCAGACAGAGGGGAGAGAGAGGAAGTTGGAGAGACAGAGTGTTGGGAGAGATAGAATTACACAGGTGTAGAGAGAGAGAGAGAGACCCAGACCGAAAATGATGGAGAAATAGAGAGCAGGCAGAGATCGTGAAAAAGACAGAATCAGAATAGCGAGCAAGGGAGAGAGACAGAAGTGTCTGGGGGTGGGGGAAAGAGAGAGAGAGAGGCAGAGACAAAGTCAGACTGAGGAAGATGGAGAGAGAGAGAGGCTCAAAAGGATAGATAGGGAGTGTGTCAGACAGAAAAAGAGGGAGCGAGAGTCAGACAGGGAGTGGAAGTGAGAGAGAGTGAAAAGAGCGAGATAGAGAGGCAGAGAGAGATTGGGACAGCGTGGTAGGGAGAGAGAGATTCAGATGGAGAGAGAGGGTACAGACAGAAACAGAGAGAGTGAGAATCAGGGTCAGACACCGTGAGAGGGAAAGAGAGACAGACAGAGTCAGTAGCTGGAGAAGGCGCGATTGCATCAGTCATGGAGAAGAGAGAGAGTCAGACAGATGGAGAGGGAGAGAGACAGACAGAGAGTCAGACAGAGGCTGAGGGAGAGAGACAGACAGAGAGTGAGACAGAGGCAGAGGAAGAGAGACAGACGGACAGAGAGTAAGAAACAGGGAGAGGGACAGGAAGATGGAGAGAGCGTAAGACAGACAGAGGGAGAAAGAGATTTAGATACAGGCAGAGAGAGATTGAATCAGACAGAGAGAGTGAAGAGAGAGAGAGGAAAAAAAATAGACCGAGGCGTGTGTGTATCAATCAGAGGGAGAAGGAGAGAGACAGTCAGACATAAGGAGAGGGAGTGTTAGAAAGTGGAAGAGGGAGAAAGAATCAGTGAAAGGGAGAAAGAAATTCAGAGGGAGAGCGAGATTCAGACAGTGTAGAGAGAGAGATTCAAGGAGAAGGAGAACGAGAGACAGAAAAGAGAGGAATGGAGAGAACCAGTGAGAAGGGGGGAGGCAGCGAGTCAGAAAGATGGAGGACGAGGGAGTCCAGGAGAAGGCTGGAGAGAGAGAGTGAGACAGTGAGTCAGACACTGGGAGAAAGCGAGAGAATGAGTCGGACAGAGAGCGCGGGGCAGAGAGAGTGTGCGTGTTTCAAGGAGAGGGCGAGAGGGATCGTCAGAAATAGGGAGACCCAGAGAAAGAGAAAGTCAGACAGAGAGGAAGAGAGAGAGAGAGATTGAATCAATCGGAGGGAAACAGAGAGAAAGAAGAAAGAGTTAGTGAGAGGGAGAGAGAGAGAGAGAATCATATGCATGGAGAATTGGAGAGAGAGAGACGCAGACAGAGGAAGAGGTAGACAGAGATAGAAGGAGAATGTCAGAGAGAGGGAGAGGGAGGGAAGAAACTGGGAGGCATTGTGAGACACAGGGGGAGAGACGGATTAGAGAGTGGATTGGATAAACAGACAAGGTATTTTCCCATGGTGTGGATCTCCAAAACGGGAGGGCATGAATTTAACGTGAGAGAGGAAAGATTTAACAGGGACGTAAGGGGTGACTTTTTCATGCAGAGGATGGTGTATGTATGGAATGAACTGCCACAGGAAGTGGTGGAGGCTAGTAACACTACAACATATAAATGAATTCGGATGGGTAAATGACAGGAAGGAGTTAGTGCACTCTGGGTCAAATGCTGCTTAATAGGATTAGATTGTTTTAGGATATCTGGTTGGCATGGACGTGTTGGACTGAAAAGCCTATTTCCATGCTGTACATTCTATGATTCTCTGACAACTAATAAATACTAAAGAAGCATTCACCCCTGCTGAATAACACATGTTAGTGAATGGGCTCGCAGTCTTTAAAAATGATAATAACTTGCCTTATAATAAAAAAGGATGAATTTGTTGTGGCACACAATATCATTGATGAAGATGTACATATCCTCACGAAGGCCAATATGCCCAAAAGTAGTGGCCCTAGGCGTAGGTTGAAGTGAAAGAGCCCAAAACAAAAATTGACCCGCTGTTAGGGGGGCCAGCAGTGCACGATGTTAATAAAGGTGCATCTACATCAATTGTCGAGACTGTGTTATCTAGAAAGCACAGCAAGTGACGCAGCATCCGAGAAGCAGGAGAATCGACGTTTCGGACACAAGCCCTTCATCATTAATCTATGTAAGTTACTGACATGGATTTACTCCTCACCACCCAAACCACTAAAATGAGGACATTCGGAGGGGGGGACCGACTTAAATAGGTGAAGTGTTGCTGTCCCGATGCAGATTGCGAAAACAACAAATCGTATTCAGATGTAGGGAGGTGAAAATCAGGAAAGAACCATTCTGGGAGTTCCCATTTTAAAAAGAAATGAGGTGAAAATTTCCATGTAGAGAGCTGAAGTATACCTTACGGACGCCCCAGACAGGACCGAGACAGGAAGAAAAGAAGAGGCGTCATCTCGAGAGTAGCTGCATTACAGGGAGACTGGGACAGTCAGGGAATTTGAGGTATTATAACTAGCGCGTTACAGTGGCTGGGTAACTCCAATAGGAACGTGGATTACTATCTGCAGATCCGATAAAGATCGAGGGCTCTTTCACTCCTTACACAAACAGGATCCCTTGAAACTGGGGTTGAGGAGGCAGCAATTGCGACAGTTCCGAATTTAGAGTAGCAGGAAGTAGTCAGACTGACAGTATCCAACTCTAATTCACAGAAGCTGAACGGCTCATCCCACTTCAGTATTGATCATACCTCCCCAAATAAACCTGCTACTTAAGAGTATCCTACAGTAGCAAACGCTGCTGCAATATGTAATGGATTGAAATCACAACAGGATATAATCTCAGCCTTTAATATTGTGTTTGGGTTTATGACCAGATGTTGTCCTCGGCTTGGTGAGGGTACATCACCTTGTCTGGGGGTCACATGGAGCACGACAAACAGATTAGAGAGTTGGTGGAAACAGTTAACATTTCTAGTAACCCAATAGAATTTAAGAGGAATGGTCATCGCAAAGTAGAAATCCTGCAACAACAGGACAGCACATTTGGGGGTAAGTCAGCTAAAATACTTCCTGAAACAATGCAGACATTTGAGGAAGTGACAGTGACAGTAGTTGCAGAAGCGAGAAAGGAAAGTTTAAAGACATTCTCAGAAATAACGCTACAACAGGAAAAACAGGAATGGGAGAAGGGCGGGACAATGAGAGGAAATATAGTCTGGAAGATGCAGGGTCAGACACTTGCACGGCACTCTACAAGACAAACATTTTGAAAAACGCACGATGGACTGGTCCACACAGGACAGGATGAAATGTAATATCAGATGACTCGTCGCTGGTGCAGGACTGCAATCGGCACAGATACAGTAAAATGTTGTTAAACGTGTGTAGTCTGTGAATAATGCCAGCAAGGGAAACCAATCAGGATAAAGTGGAGCCAGCAGGTGAGAACCAGGGGCCCATGGGAACAATTACGAATCGATTATACATTCCACCACCCCACCACCCCTCACCCGCCCTAACACATGTTACAAGGCAAGTAGTTAAACAGATACGTGCCCAATTTGGTTTGAACAGAAATCCCATCACCCATACCATCCCAGAGCTCAGACACAGTAGAAAAAAATGAAGCAGACACTGAGAGCTAGTCTGATTAAAGCTCTGACAGAGAGGATGGGGATGGGCTACAGTAATCCCTAACATCCGAATGAAAGCAAGGTGAACCTCAGTAAAGGGAACGGGACTGTCTTCTTTTAATTAGTGACCGGTTGGACGATTCAGCTGCCAGAGGGTATGGTAGTTGGTCTGGCTGGAGATGTGAAATGGCAAGTATAGGGTCAAACAATTTGTGAAAGAACAGAATGGGGAAGTTGCAGACGGTCAGAAAATCAGAGACTGGTAAATGGGGCACAGGAACATCCGAGCTGACATTCCGAACCCAGGAGATCGGGCCAGGCAGAAAATATTACTGGAGCGTATGAACAAAACACATAAAAACGTTCTATTTATCTGCGAGAGCCGCAGAATTCTCGGGATGGAAGTCTGCTGTCATACCTAAGTAAGGAGATCTGAATAAAAGTTGCTCGTGTGTTAAACACAGAACTTAAGTCTCCTTTCCGATAGTTCTCCCAGCAACTGTTGTGCAGAGGCAGGTTGTTGGCTGGAGTTCTGGGCTAGTGCAGTTCTACAAGGATCTCAGCTGGGACATTCGTTTTTTTTGTCAATTTATATAAATGTTTAGCATGAAATTGCAAACAGTCGAATTAACAAGTTTGTAAATGGAACCAATTAACGAAGTTGTGAATCGTGAAAAATGTTTTCAAGGATGCAGCAGAAAATACACCATTTGTAAAGTCCAGATTAACCGCAGTGTTGAAACATCCGACCCAACAAGTCCACACCAACCTTCCCAGACTCAATTTCATCCAACTAATGTATTTAACACATTAGGCAATTTGCCATGGCCAATCCACCTGACCTGCACATGGTTGGATTGTGGGAAGAAACCTGAGCAAACCCACATGGACACAGGGAGAATGTACAAACCCCATACAGACAACTGCCAGAGACTGGAATCGAACCCAAGTTTCTGGCACTATAAACTGCAGTCCTTGCTACTGAGCCACGGTGCTGTCCGACGCATGGGGAAATTCTTGTTTTTCAGAAGCAGTAGAAGCTCGAAGGGCGGGAGCTTGCACCAAGGGTCTGCAGGGAGAGGTCAGTCACTGATTTGGGATTTCATATTTGAAATCAGAAAGCAGAGGTTTCTGGGAAAGAAGCAACTTCTTTTTATTTCAATTCATTCATATAGGTTAGTGTTTTCTGAACCAGAGACCCTACCTTTTTAGGGCCTCCCACCCAAGCAGCTCCTCTAACCTTAAAGACCAGGGACACATCATGTAAGCGTCTCTTAATTTTTATAATTTTCGGATAAGGGGACTTGCAGGGATGAGACCAATTTTCCTCCTGCATGATGTTTGAGGTGAGGGACGCTATTGATGTCCCATCCAAATACATCTGCAGGAAGTGCACCCAACTGTCGCTCCTCCAAGACCCTGTTAAGGAACGAGAGCGGGAGCTGGATGATCTTAGGATCATTCAGGAGGCAGAGGCTGTGATAGATAAGAGTTACAGAGAAGAGGTTACTCCCAGGTATGAAGAAAGCTGGGTAACTGTTGGATGGGGGAGAAAACAATCAGTGGAGGGATCCCATGTGGTCGTTCCCCTGAAAAACACGTATAGCGTTTTGGATACTGTTCAGAAGGACGACTTACCGGGTATGCAGTGGGGACCAGGTCTCTGGCACAGACCCTGAAACTGGTGCACAGATGCGAAGGAGGGAAAGGTGTAGAGTGTTAGTCGTTGGGGACACAATCTTTCGAGGGTCAAATGTAAGGATTTTTGCGAACGAACAAGACTCATGGTTGGTGTTTTGCCTCCCAGATGCCAGCTTCCGTGATGTCTTGGATCATATCTTTGGGGTCCAGAAAGGACACAGTGACCAGCCTCAAGTCGTGATCAATGCAGGTACTAACGGCATAGGTAGACAGAGGGATAGGGATGAAACGCAGAGGTTCAGGGAGCCATGTTGAAAGCAGAGAGCGCGAACAAACATAATTGTTATCTCCAGATGGTTACCCATGCCACGTGATAATGAGACAAGTAACAGGGAGAGATATCAGCTGAACATGTGTCTGCAAGAATGGTGCTGGAGGAATGGTTTCATGTACTTGGGTAATGGGAGCTCATTCTGTGGAAGGTGGTGCCTCTACAATCAGGATGCCTTCACATGAACAAGGGGGTACTAATATCTTGAGTGGAAAATTTGCTGGTGGTATTCGGGTGGGTTGAAACTAGCTCAGAAGGGGCATGAGAACCTGAGGTGTCGTCACAGTGCAGAGGGGAATGAGAGCAGCGAGGACAGGATTTCACGTTCACTTGAATGTTCTGGCAGACAACAAGCTGATTTGAAGTGTGTCTACTTCAACGTCAGAAGTATCCGAAATAAGGTAGATGCTTGCAGCATGGGTAGGGAGCTGGGACTTCGATGTTGTGGCTAATTTGGATACATTGATAGAGCAGGATGAGGAATTAATGTTGCAGATTGCAGGGTTTAGATCTTTCATAAAGAACAGGAAAGGCGGTAAAAAAGGGGGAGGTGTGGCCATGTTAGTCAAGGATATATAACAGTGGCTGGAAGAAGTTTTGACGAGGACGTGTCTAACGAGGTAGTGTGGTTTGAGTTTAGAAACAGGAAAAGAGTGGTCACACAGCTCGGAACTTTTTATGGGCCTCTGCAGAGTTCCAGGGAGGTGGAAGAGAGGATTAGCAAAATTATTCTGGATAGGAGTGAAAGAAACGGGTGCTCATTATGGTGGAAAGTAACTTACCCAACTGTTGATTGGAAATGCGATAACTCCATCAGGTCGGATGGATCAGTTTTTGTCCAATGTGTACAGGAAGGTTTCCTGACACGGTATATCGAAGGGCCGATAAGAGGGGAGGCCACACTGTATCTGGTGCTTGGTGATGCACCAGGCTAGGTGTTTGATTTAGTTGTAGGTGAGCACTTTGGAGAGAGTGACATTAATTCAGTTGCATTTAGTTTAGCGATGGAAAGGGATGGGTACATGTCACAGGTTAATAATTACAGATCGGGCAAAGGCAATCATTATGCGATCAGGCAAGAATGAGGTTGCATCAAATGCGGCAGCAAAATGCGGAGGATGCAGACAATCGCAATGTGGAGCTGGTTTAAAGAACAGATTTTGCGTGTTCGTGATAGGTGTGTCCCCGTAGGGCAGGGAGGAAGCGACAAGGTAAGGGAACCGTGCTTTCCTACAGAAATTGAATCTCGTGTTTAGCAGAAGATGAAGGCTTATGTGTTGATGAGGCAAGATGATCCAGATGACCGATGGAGAGAAACATGTCAGCAAGAAAGGAATATAAAAACAGAGTTAAGAAGAGCAAAAAGAGGACACGGGCAGTCTTTAACAAATAGAATACAAGAGAACCCTTAAGCTTTCTTTCGGTTTGTGAGGACTAAGTGGATGTCTAAGGTAGGAATAGGGCTAGCCAAAGACAGAAGTGGGAAGTTGAAGGTGGACCCTCTGGAGATTGGAGAGGTGCTAAACCAACATTTCTCATCGGCTTTCATTCAGGAAAAGTAGAATATTGTAGAGGAGAAGGATGAGTTACGATATATTTGACTAAAAAGGAACAAGTATACTTACTAAGAGGTATTATTAATTCTAGAAGGAGTAAAAGTAGCCAAGTCCCTTGGGCCACACGAGAGTTATCCGCGGAATCTCTGGGAAGCTAGGGAGAAGATACAAGAGACTTTGGCTTTGATATTTCAGTCATCATTGCCCATAGGTATGGTAGCAGAGGACTGGAGGTTTGCAAATGTTGGGCCCTTGTTCAAGAACGGCAGCAGAGATGACCCAGGTAATTATAGACCAGTGAACATTTCTTCTGTTGTAGGAAAGGTTTTGGAAAGAAATGTAAGAGTTGAGATTTATAATCATCTAGCAGCAACAACTTGATGTCAGATAATCAACATGGGGTTTTGTCAAGGGCAGGTCGTGTCTCACAAAACTCATTGACTTATTGAGAAAGTGACCAAGCATGCAGATAAGGTTAGGGCAGTTCACGTGGTATACATGGACTTCAGTAAAGCCTTAGATAAGGTTCCACATAGTTGGATGTTGGAGGAAATGCAGAGTCATGGAATTGAGTGTAATTTAGCAGATTGTATTAGAATCTGGCATTCTGAAAGAAAGCAGTGACTGGTGGTTGATGGAAAATATTCATTCTGGTGTCCGGTTACCCATGGTGTGGTGTGAGGATCTGCTTTGGGACCATCACTGTTTGTCATTTTTATAAATGACAAAGACACAGGCATATTTGGATGGATTGTTACATTTTCAGATGGCACTGAAGTCAGTGGAATAGTGGACAATTTGGAAGAAAGGTATAGATTGCAACAGGACTTAAATATACTGCAATATTTGGCTGAGAAGTGGCAAACGGAATTCAATGCAACTAAACTTGAGGTCATGCACTTTGGGAAGAATAACAAGAAGTCAGAGTTCTGGGTCAATGGAAAGATTCTTGGTAAGGTAGATATGCAGAGGGATCTTAGAGTCCATTTACATCGATCCCTGAAAGTTGCCACCCAGGTTGACAGTACTGTTAAAAGGCAGGCAATTTGTTAGGTTTCATTTGTAGAAGGATTGAGTTCCGGAGCCGCAATATTATGCTGCAACTGTACAAAACGGTTGTGCGGCAACACTTGGAATGTTTTGTACAGGTCTGGCCGCCATATTTCGGGAAGGATGTGGAAGCATTGGACAATGTGCAGAGTAGATTTACCAGGATGTTGCCTGGTCTGAAGGGAACGTATTATAAGGAAGGGCTGAGAGACTTGGGTGTATTCTCATCGCAAGAAGGAGGCTAAGCGGGGATTTGATGGAGACATACGAGGTGATCAGATGATTATATAGAGTAGACAGTGAAAGTCTTTTTCCTGGAATGATGACGCCAGCTTGTAGGAGGCTGCATAACTACCAATTGATGGGTGGTGGATTTAAGACAAATGTCAGGAGCAGCTTGTTTACTCAGAGAGTGTTAAGGGCGTCGAAGTTCCTACCTGCCAGTGTAGATAACTCAGCCACATTAGGGAGAATTAAACAATCCTTGCATGAACACATGAATGATGATGAGATCGTGTGGGGGATGAGCTGAAAATAGTTCACGGGTTGGTGCAACATCGAGGGCCGAAGGACCTGTTCTGCGCTGTATTGTTCGATGTTCTATCGACTTAAATTCAGACAAGTGTGAAATGTTGCTTTCAGTTTTCATTAGTTTTAAGGGGCTTCTGAGCATTTGTACACAGAATGATCTTCAGGTGCATTTCACAGATCCCCAAAAGTGGAGAACGAGGCGTATGCATCCTTGCCTTCTTCTGTCAGTGGACTGAATATAGAACTGTAAAAATGCCACCTTTGCAGAAACTCGGTGCTGTTTTGATCACAACATTATCAGGAGGATGTTGAGGCTTTGGGGAGAGGGACAAGTGGTTTACTAGGATGTTGCCTGAATTGCAGTAGATTAGGAAATTTTGGAAAACCTTTGATTATCACTGGAAATTCAGTGTCTGCAGGGATGTGGCTGAGTGAGCCCAGTGTCATTGACCGAGTGAAAAGTCGAATTCTTTTGAACAAGGTTGGAAATGACAATTTTGACGTACCACAAGTTTATATTGAGGGTAGAATGTTCAAAGGAAATAAAACCAAAGAACAGTGAATGCAGTAAAACAAAAACAAATCCAGAAGATGCTGAAAGAGCTCAGCGCGTCTGGCAGCATCTGGGAAGAGAAATCAGAGTGGATGTTTTGGGTCTGGTGACACTCCCCAGCAGGGCTCTGAGGAATGGTCACCGGACCCGAAACATTAGCAGATTTCTCTTCACAGATGCTGCAACACGTGCTGAAATTTTCAGCAAATTCTGTGAAATTCATTGGAGTTGTGTCAGGTAAGTTTCTTTTGAAGAAGTGTTATATGGGAAAAGTAGAAACAACTACAATATTTAAGATGCATTTGGACTAACACACACACAGGCAAGAAAAAGCAGAGATATGGATAATGTACATGGCAGATGGAATTAGTTTGGAATGGCATCATGGTCAGCACAGACATGGTGTGCCGATTATTCCAGTGCTGTACTGTTCTGTTTTCTATCTGGCAGAATGCTCGGAGTGAGGGAAATTATTTGAGTAGAATGTCTCTTCTTTAGACCAAAGTGAGCTTATGCTTTTTGAAAGAAATACCGTGGAAAGGGAGTATATGTTTGAGTGGCACAGACGTAAAGAGGAAGGATAGAAGGAGCGGGGAGCAATCAATATTTACCATTAAAGGAGACAGGACATAAACAAAGGGCATTTATCAATACATTTGGGATCTTGAGCTTCATTAATGGAGGGAGTGTGAACAAATCCATAGAAAAGATTATGTCCCTCGATAATGCTTTTTTAAGTCATAGACAATAATTGTTTCCTGTTGTAGTCACCACAATCCTCCTCAGGAAAGAAAGGAGTGTCTTTGAGCGCTTGGAGTACAGATTTACTGCAGTGGTTCATTGACAATGAAAATGTAGTCACTGGGATGATTTCGGGAAACTGTAATTTTGTTTGAAGAAAACAAGTTGAATACAGCTGCGCAAGATGATAACAGATCTAAATATAGCAGGCAATAAAAAAGAAGTATTCATTAGGTAATGCCACAAGGCTAAGATCAGATTAAAGGTTATGATAGAGTGGGAGATGAACAAGTGTTTCTGTTGACTGTTTGGGCCGGAAATATGAAGTACATGCTGCCTATTAGAATAATCAATGATTGATGAATGCAGGGTTTTACGGACAAATGGGGAAGGAGAATATGGGATTATGCGACAGAGAGGCAGCGTGACATTGGTGTGGGCCAGGTGGCCTCATTCAATGCCACAATTTGTTTTTACTTGCTTAACTTCTTCTGTTCGCTTAAATCCAGAGTTTAAGTTATCAAATCAGCTCTGTGCTCCTACTCTGTTCAGTACAAATTGTCCTTCCATCGGAGGAAGTGTTTTCTATTGGGTTCTGTGGGGGTACCTAGTTAGGTTACTCAAAATTGAACACATAGTCCAGGGTGGTCTAACCAGATTTGTGAATATCTCAGAACACTTGGAGTCACACCAGTTCCTAAATTGTTTCCGACAGACAGATGAAATAAAATACTTTCCTTCCACAGTCAACAGGGTGATGATATTCATATCCTGGTGCAAGGAGTTACCGTGTGATGTCTGTTTGGAATCTGCAAATCCTTCCCATTTCAGACGCACGTAAAAGTGATTAGAGAAACATGAATTCCATCACTTACAGAAGAGATTGTCTTTCTCTTTGTTGTGACAAAAGAAGGCAACACCCGCACTCGGCCACAACTTACCACATCGAACACTTCCTCAGACTTTAATATGTAATAATGATCCCAATCTCCATCCCTGGTGTAAAACAATGGCAATTATCTCATAAATACCAGGGGCATTGCCTCCAAAAAAGATGGCGACAGTAACTTATTCTCGGAAATGCCTGAGGCCCTCAGCCCTATTATGGTTTAGTGTGATATGGAAACTGGGAGGGCCAACATCTGCTATATATTTGCACATAGATATTTTATAAAACGTCCCAGACCTTAGTAACATGAGTTTTATCCCGATATCGTTGTATGTCTTCCTTGACCAGCTCCTATCGGCACCGCACTCACTCAGTCAAATCCATTATGGTAGCTTTGCGCTTGCATGGAATGTCCCGCGGGGAGTCACCTGCTGCCATATATCACCGCTCCACGCATTCCGATCGATTGGAGGACCAGCAGTGTCCATTCGGCCCTCCACAGCTGCCTCTTCTTTCTTATTGAGCCGAAAATTCCGTCAATCACCCAGACAGCATTGTGTGCTGGAGAATGTGCAGTGTTTCCTATGTCTGAATTCCAGGAATGAGGGTGTGGGTTCACCCTGAGGCAGGGAAGGAATGTGTCCCAGCCAATCTCCGCCATTATACATAGATATGCGCTTAGACCTAGAAAACACGCTCCAATACAATTAGCCTTACAGTCAGCAGCAAAAATGTCTGGCAGAGTTCTGTTCCCCAAACTGAAAATCACTGACGGTTCTGAAAAAGGGTCACTGGACCTGAAATGTTAACTCTGAATTCAAAACACAGAATTCGCTGATCTTTTCCAAAATCTTTTGTTTTTCTTTGTGAAAAATACTGTCTATGTGTCCTTACAAAATGTCACTGATCTCCATCAAATTGGTCTCAGCAGAGTGGAGGCAATGATGTGATTCTGCTGCAGGGAAGGATGAGAAGGAGAAAAAGAGAACACAGATCTTCCCAACAAACAGCCCAAATGAGTAGGTAAAAACATTACTTTCAACTCCGACCATAGCATTCAGTTCAGTGACAGCGTTGTCTGGACCTCTGATGGTAGAGGTAAACATTTTTGCTGCAACCTTCAGGGGATCTGACAATCTGGGTGGAGACCAAAGCCATCCGTACATTGAGTGCAGGGATTTGAGGAACCTATCCATACTGGTGCGGGAACTTACAAGATTCATTCCATAGAAGCAATAGGAAACATCTGGATTACAAATTGGAATCGACCAAGTGAATGAACAGATAAGATTGACAAAATGTCCAACCTTGTAATTAAAAGAGAAACAAAATGTAAAGATGGGATACAGTATCAACCCTTGGCCTTCTTAATATGTCAAGAGCCAGAGTGCCCTGTGACTGACGTGACGCTGTACATTTATTATGTCACCAACAATATTCTGAATTTTTCAGTGTTGGGGTATCAGTCTCGTTGGTTGCTCAGCATTTAATACTCATCCCTGATTGCCTGTGATACGGTGTCGGCGAGCTGTCTTCTTAAACAGCTGCAGAGAAGGAATTCCAGGATGTTTTCCCACCAACAGTGAAGGACCTGCAATATATTTCTAAATTGGTGAGAGGTTTGGAGGGGAACTTGTGGGCGGCGGTGGTCCCAGCTGCTGCTCTTGCCCTTCTGAGTGGAAGTGATCGTGAGGTAGGAAGGTGCTGCTTTGGGATTATTGTTCAATTTCTTCAACGTACCTTTGATCTTTTCTAGTCATTAGAAACTAACATAAAATGTGATTAGAGCATTGTCTTTCAGGTATGTTTTATAGAAAGATAATTCTGAAAATGTTATCGAGATGCTGGCATTTTATTGGTGATGAGAAGGCTTACTACAGATGAATTCAGAAGATAGGTTTTGAAGCTTTTTTGTTTACGAATAGAGAGACATTGGTAAAAAAAACACAATTATGAATTTGCAGAAAACATGTGGTTGAGTGAGGGGAGCGTTGTTCAGATGAAATGTAACTGAGCACACAGCAACATCAGACAATGCTGAGTGTCAGTCCACAACGAGGGTTAGTAAGTGGCTGTGCAATGAGTGAAGTCGACGAGTGTCAGAAGCAATGACAGTGCACAGAGTCAGAGTTCTGATACTGTTTGGAAGTAGTTATTCTGAAGGAGATCCTGCAAAACAGTGACCTTGAGTTGTCATTTTTCTATGATGATTGACATGTTACGTATTTCCCCTTTTTATTCATTTATCGTTTCAAACGTTTGGAGCATTTGACCTGTGTTCAGGCTTTGATGATTTTCTGACACAAATGCCCTCAATTCAGGAAGGAATTTAATCTTTGAAAGGAAAGCAAATTTTGTTTTACTTCGTTATTCTTGACATCCTTTATCCTTGGTCCAGTATTTATTGCCCATTCTTAATTGCCCTGAACAAGGTGACAGCAAGGTGCCTTCTTGAACTGCTGTCATTCATGGGGTACCGAAAACAGACATTGGTGAGAAGCAGTTCCAGAGCTTATGCCCAGTGACATCCAAGTCACGATAATATGGAAATTCGAAGGGAAGAGGATGATGTCCCAATGGTCCAGCGGCATTGTCGTTCTTGGTGATATATATTCTGATTTCGTGAAATGCTTTTCAAGGGGTCGAGGCAGATTGTTGCAATGATCTTCTTGCACATAAAAAACAAAACAATTGTCACGATCTACCGATGTTGAAGGAAATGAATGTTGAATGTGGCTAATAAAGTTAGAATCAGAGATGGTCCAGTGCACAAGGAAACTATTTGAACATTGTGTCTGCATTGGCTCGCACCCAATCCTATTCTCCTCCTTCCTTTCTCTCGCCCTGTACATTTTCTTTTACTGTGAACAGTCTAATACCCTCAGTGGATATCTTGATTCATGTGCCCAGATTAGAGGTTGTGATCTGTTCTGAGTGGAGTTGAGTTTCTTTTGTATTTTGGAGATGCGCTCATTGAGGAAAGTTGGGGAATATTGCATCACATTCATGACTGATGACTTGGGATGGTGTAAAGGCGTTGAGGAAAAATGTCAGGAATCACAAGATACTAAGTTATAATCTAAAAGATTTATTTGTAATCATAAAACTCCTGTGTCCTGTGTGCTTCTCTCTATTTCAGCTGCCGAAGTAGCAGCGCTATGAAAACTTGTGATTTCAAATAAACCTGTTGGTCTATTATCTGCTAATATGTGTCTTTTATCATTGTCCAGCCTGTTTCAATACGGAACCAAAAGTGAGAAAGTGAGGACTGTAGATGCTGGAGATCAGTGTCGAAGAGTGTGGTGGTGGACTCATTACTGGAACCTCCGCATCATGGTTTGTGGAGTCACCACAGAATTCCGAGCGTCTGACCTCTTGTAGTCACAGAGATTATTTGGCTGTTCTTGTTCAGGATCTGGATTACGAAAACAACAATATGATAATAGTGGATGATCCAATGTTGAAAGTGACCTTGAAATTCAACGTGAGTTGAATAGATCCTTTCCGGTTGTAGATGAGGAACGGGGAGGAGACAAGGAGTGGTGAATCGAGGGCTGCTGGGAAGGGTGAGTTTTCCCGCATTTGAAGGGTCTACCTTGCGAGTCGGGCCTTCATTTGCTGAGAATTACGAGGGACGAGCAAAGGACTTCTGGGAAGTCATATATTTGTTGGTTGAGTTACCCGAAACACTACTCGGGTAGTGTCTCACATCCATCCTCCTCCTCTAACCAAACAAAAACTCTCTGTGCCAGATTGGTCAGGTAAAAAATTATTTCCTATTCCTTATTTTGTCAACAATCTCTTTGGGAATTTAGAATCGTGAGAATGGCGGTGAGGGCAGTTGAATGTTCCACCTGCAGAACATGGAAGGTAAGGTTCACCGCTAGTGTCCCTGCTGACTACATCTGCGGGAAGTGCACCCAACTACAGATCGTCGAATACTGCATTACGGAACTGGAGCTGGACCTGGATGAACTTAGGATCATTCGGGAGGCAGAAGGGGTTATTGAGAGGAGTTACAGGGCGGCAGTCACTCCTCAGGTAAAAGACAAAGGCAGATGGGTTACAGTCAGGGGACGGAAAGGGAAACTGCAGTCAGTGCAGGGATCCCCTGTGGCCATCCTCCTCAACAATAAGTATACCATTTTGGATACTGTTAAGCGGGACGACTTACTAGGGGAAAGAAGTGGGGCACAGGGCTCTGCCGCTGAGTCTGTCCCTACTGCGCAGGAGGGAAGGGGGAAGAGTAGCAGAGCAGTAGTCTTTGGGGACTCCATAGTTAGGGGGACAGACAGAATGTTCTTTGGGGACGATTGGTGTGTTACCTCACAGGTGCCAGTGTTCGTGATGTCTCTGATCGTGTTTTAGGGATCCTTATGGGGTGGGGGAGGAGTGCCAAGTCGTGGACCAGACAGGCACAAACGACATAGATAGGAAGAGAGATGGAGAATTAAGTCTAAAATTCAGAGCGCTAGGAGTGAAGCTTAGATCTAGGACGAACAGAATTGTTGTCTCAGTTGCCGTGCCACGTGATAGTGAGGCGTGGAATAGGGAAAGAGAGGAGTTGAACTCGTGTCTGCAGGGATGGTGCAGGATGGAAGGTTTTGGATACGTGGATAATTGAGGCTCCTTATGGCGTAGTTGTGACTCTACAAGCAGGATGGCCTTCATCTAAACCAGAATGGTACCAATATCCTGGGGGAGGGGGGAAATTCTCTAAGGTTATTGAGTTGGGAAAAAAAAAACTAATGCAGCAGGGGGATGGGAAGAAAAATTGCCACTCGAGTATAGAAAAAGTTGACAGTAGGGAGGTCCAAAATCAAGTTTCAGGGACGCAAGATGGCACCAGCAAGCAATAAGTTGGTTTGAACTGTGTTTAATTCGACGCCAGAAGCATCCAGAAGAAGATGATGAACTTGAAGCATGGATCGGTACCTGGGACTTTGATGTTGTGGCCATTTCAGTGACATGGATAGAACAGTGACAGGAATGGTTGTTGCAGGTTCCGGGATTCAGATGTTTCAGTGAGAACAGAGAAGATGGTAAAAGAGGGGGAGATGTGGCATTGTTGTTCAGGAACAGTATTGCAGTTGCAGAAAGGATGTTAGGGGAGTCGTCAACTGAGGTAGTATAGGCCGAGATTAGAAACAGGAAAGGAGAGGTCACCGCACTGGGAGTTTTCTATAGACCTCCGAAGAGTTTCAGAGAAGTAGAGGTAAGGATAGAAAAGATGATTCTCGATAGGACGGAGAGAGACAGGGTAATTGTCATGGGGGACTTCACCTTTCCAAATATTGACTGGGAAACTCTATAGAACGAGTACTACAGATATAATACGAGTACTATAGATGGGTCAGTTTTTGTCCACTGTGTGCAGGAGGGCTTCCCGACACAATATGTAGACAGGCCAACAAGGGGTGACGCCAAATTAAATTTGGTATTGTGTAACGAGTCGGCCAGGTGTTAGACTTGGAAGTAGGGGAGCACTTTCGTGACAGCGATCACATTTCTGTTATGTTTACTTCAGTGATAGAAAGGGATAGGTGTACACCTCTAGGCAAGAGTTACAGCTGACGGAAAGGCAATTATGATGCGATTAGGCAAGAGTTAGGAAGCATAGGATGGGGAAGGAAACTGCAGGCGACGGGCACATTAGAAATGTGCAGCTTATTCAAGGAAAAGCGCCTGTGTGCCCTAGATAAGTAATTTTCTGTCAGGCAGGGAGGAAGATGTAGAACGCGGGAACCGTAGTTTACGAAGGAAGTGAAATCTCTGGTCAAGAAGAAGAAGAATGCTTATGTTAGGATGAGATGTGAAGGCTCAGTTAGTGCGCTTGAGGATTGCAATGTAGGCAAGAAAGATCTAAGAGAGAGATCAGAAGAGCTAGGAGGAGGCATGAGAAGTTGTTTGCGAATAGGATCAGGGTAAACCCTAAGGCTTTGCATTGGTATTTAAGGAAAAAAATCAAGGATGTGAGTAAGTTTAGGGCCAATCAACGATAGGAGTGGGAAGTTGCCTGTGGAGTCAGAGGAGATAGGTGAATCACTAATGAATATTTTTCGACAGTATTCACTCCAGAAAATGACAATGTTGTCGAGGACATAACTGAGACAACTAGACGAGGAGAAATTGAGGTACCTAAGGAAGAGCTATTAGAAAACTTGCAGAGTGTGAACATAGATATGTCCCCTGGCCGGATGGGATTTATCCTCGGATCCACTGGGAAGCCAGGGAGGAAATTACCGATCATTTGACATTGATATTTAAATCGTCATTGTCAACAGGAATAGTGCCAAAAGACGGGAGGTTCGGAAATGTGGTTCCCCTGTTCAAGAAGGGGAATAGAGACAACCCTTGTAATTATAGACCAGTTAACCTTACTCTAAGTGATGGTAAAGTGTTGGAAAATGTTGTTAGAAATAATAATTTGATTTGGGATAGTAAGCACGGTTTTGTGAAGGGTAGGTCGTGCCTCACAAGCCTTATTGAGTTCTTTGAGAACGTGACCAAACAGGTAGATGAGAGTGAACCGGTTTATGTGGTCTATATGGATTTCACAAAAGCGATCGATAAGGTTCCCAACAGTAGGCTCTTGTAAAAAAAAAGGAGGTGGAATGGGGTTGTGAGAGATATAGCAGTTTGGATCAGTAATTGGCTGGCTGAAAGAAGACAGAGAGGGGTGGTTGATGAGAAATGTTCATCCTGGAGTCCAGTTTCGAGTTGTGTACCGCAAGGGTCGGTGTTGGGTCCACTGCTGTTCATCATTTTTATAAATGACCTGGATGAGGGCGTAGAATGGTGTGTTAGAAAATTCACAGACGACACTCAGGTCGGTGGAGTTGTGGATTGTGACGAAGGATGTTGTACGTTACAGAGAGACATAAGTAAGCTGCATAGCTGGACTGAAAGGTGTCAAATAGAGTGCAATGTGGAAAAGTGTGACGTGTTTCATTTTGGTCGCAGTAACCGGCATGCAAAGTACTGGTCTAATGATAAGATTCTTGATAGTGGAGATGAGCAGAGAGATCTCGATGTCCATGTACACAGATCCTTGAAAGTTGCCGCACAGGTTGACAGGGTTGTTTAGAAGGCATACAGTGTTTTAGCTTTTATTAATAGAGGGATTCAGTTCCGGAACCATGAGGTTATGCTACAGCTGTACAAACCTCTGGTGCGGACGCATTTGGAGTATTGTGTACAGTTCTGGTCACCACATTATAAGAAGGATGTGGATGCTTTGGAAAGGGTGCAGAGGCGATTTACTAGGATGTTGTTTGATATGGAGTGAATGTCTTACGGGAAAATGCTGAGGGACTTGAGGCTGTTTTCGTTAGAGAGAAGAAGGTTAAGAGGTGATTTAATAGAGACACAACAGATAATCAGAGGGTGAGATAGGGTGGACAGGCAGGGCGGTTTTCCAAGAATGGTGACGGCGAGCACGAGGGGGTATAGTGTTAAATTGAGCGGTGTGAGATATAGTATAGATGTCAGAGGTCTTTCCTTTACTCAGAGTGTACTATGAGTATGGAATGCTTTGCCTGCAACGGTAGTAGATTCTCCAACTTGAAGTGTATTCAAGTCGTCATTGGACAAACATATGGACGTATATGGAACAGTGTAGGTGAGATGGGCATCAGGTTGGTATAACTGGTCGATGCAACATCGAGGGCCGAATGGCCTGTACTGCGCTGTAATGCTCTATGTGCTAACATTGTCTGGCAATTATTTGGAGTGAATCCCAGAGATCAACTTGTCAAGATCTTACTTCACATGGATGATCACCATTTTCAGTAACTGAGTAGTACTGAATTGTGCTGAAGATTTACAGTCATCAGGGAGAAAAAAAATCTCTGAACTTTTGATGTTGTCAAGTTTCTTGATGAAGCAGCTGAATATGTTTGGGCCTAAGACATCATCCCCAGGAATTTTTGCAGTGATGTTGCTTGGCTGAGATGATTGAACTCCATGAGCCACAATTATTATCCTTTGTTTAAAGGATGGCTCCAACTTTTCACACTGATTCTAATTTTGCTCCTGATGCAATACTCCATCCAATGCTGTCTTCATATCACGGGCAATCATTTCCCAGCCCTATCCCAGTGTGATGCCACTTCTGTGCAGTGAGTTGAGATGAGCGTTTGAACCCAGTCTGACAATGATAGTCCCTCCTCAATGTGAATACGTTGGTGTGTCAGTGGATTGGTTGACAATCTGCTTCCTTTCCTGCAGTCAGAGTAGATGAAGTATCCATCTTCTGGGACTGCGTCAGTGAATATCCAGTTCAGATGAGAAGCCAAATCTCTTCCCACATTTCTCACGTTTTCCAAGATTTCACATCTTTGTCTGTGCATTTACATATGATAACCCTGATGATCCTTTGACTCCTCACCGATGTAAACGGCCTATCCTCGATGGATCAATGATTTTTCCCAGTGTCCAAAATTCAGGCAACTATAAACTGGCTGACTGTCAGATTCTGATCTGCTGTTTGGTTTGAGTTTTCAAATTGCAATTTAAATCATAGAACTCCTGCAGAGTCGAAGTAGGACATTCAGCTCGTAATGCTTCCACTAAACCATCGAATAGCACTCCAAACACACAGATCCTGCCCAGCCTCTTCCCAAAACTATGCATTTCCCCTGGGTAATCCACATAACCTGCACACCTTTGGACTGTGGGCGAAAACAATGCAGTCCCGATGGGAATGTGCAAACACCACACAGACCGTGGTGGGTGGAATTGATCCAGGCTCTCTGGCGCTGTGAAATAGCATTGCAAACTGCTGAGGTACCATGCTGCTATATCCTTCTAATATCCCATTTAGTTTGTTAATTTAAATTCTGAAACTCAATGAAACGAGTGTGGCAGAACCACAAAAACCAATTGGCATATTGCGAATTGGAGCTGAATGAAAATGGATATGTGTGGCTCTGGTTTTCGAAGAAAGTTCTCATTAAAACCTCGCTCACACTCTCTCCCATTCGCAAGAATACCAGAACCGTCTCTCATTCGCTCCAACTATTTGGATGTCCAGCCCCGCCCTTCATTCAATCCCATTAGATAGACGACCCGCCAATACCCTTTGGTTGGCGCCTGTACCACCCATTCACTCACATTGGCCGATGAACCAGAACCCCCGAGCACGATCCTCTAGCCCGACTCTCACTCACGCCAATTGAATAGCGGGCTGGCCACCACGAGCTCATCCACTCCCATTGGCGGCGGGAGCTGTCTATTCCTCTCTCTCCTCCAGCCCCGCCGCATTCACTGCCATTGTCTGGAAGACGAGCAACCACGAGCTGGGTACTCCAGCCCACGTCTTATTGACTCCCATTTTTTGGTGGTCCTTATTGATGAATTATGTGGATGTCAGGGTGAAGGGGGAAGACAAAGTTACAAATCACGCAACAGCAAGTTACAATCCAAGAGGTTTATTTGGAAGCATTAGTTTCTGAACGCTGCTCATTTGTCAGATAGCCAAATGCTCCCAAAGAAACCGGTTGGACTGTATCCTGGTGTTGTGTGACTTCTAACTTGTCAGGTACTTGACTGAGCCATGCGTGCAAGGAGTCGGTTTAGGCACAAAGTGCTGAACTGAAGTAGACTTTTTAAGTAGTCATGTACTTATCTTAGACTTTAGGATAATCCTGATGGAGCGCCTCCATTTAAAACCACAAATCACAAACGTATTAGAATGTGAGCGGAGCATCGTATGGTTCATGCAGTTACCTGATACCGCCTTGGAGGTGTTTTGCATATATACAATCCATGTAATTGCCATAACTCATCAATAAAAACTCAAACAAGACGGCTCAGTGTTCTGTCCCGAGTTATTACTACCAGCAGGGTTCAGGAAAAAATACACATCGTTCGGTCTTTACACACCAGTGACATGCCAGTGATTGGTAAGGAGATGAAGGTGTGAATCTGGAAACAATCAATATCACGAAAGAGATAGTGTTGGGCAAGCTAATGGACCTAAACGTAGACAAATCTCCTGGCCCTCATGAATACATCAACGGTACTAACAGAGATATTGGGAGAAACAGCAAATTAACTTCGAGTCACAGGGAGTCATAGACTCCAACAGCTCAGAGGTAGGCCTTTGAGCCTAATGTTGTCCATGCTGACCAAAATGTCCATCCACTCTAACCCAACTTGTCCCATATACTACTAATCCTTTTCTAACGATGAATTTGTCAAAATGCCTTTCAAATGTTGTTAATGGACTTGCCTCAACAACTGTATACTTCGATAAGACTCCCCTCAGTCTCCTGTGCTCGAAAGGAAAAGGTCCTAGCTTGTCCAATTTCTCCGTATAACACAGACCACTCAGCCCGAGCAATATCCTTATAAACTTCTTCCGCACTATTTCGACTTTAATAACATTCTTCCCTTTGCAAGTTAACCAAAACCGAGCACAATATTCCAAGTGCAGACTCAGCAATATATTTGACAATTGTTTTATATCGTCCCATCTTCTATGCTCAGACTGATGAAGGCCACCATGCAAAAAAAAAATCCTTCTTGACTGCCCTGTCAAACTGCGACTCCACATTCAGAGAATCATGTACCTGAAATCCAAGATTCGTCTCTTCCACCACACTCCATAAGGCTCTACCATACATCATGAAACGTGTACCTCCATTTGACTTTCAAAAATGCAAGACCTCACACTTACCTATCTTAAAATTCACTTGCCATTTATTGGTCAAATTTCCCAGCTGATCAAGGTCCTGCTACATTTTCTGATAACCTTCCTCGCAGTCCATGATACCTCGTATTTTAGTGTTCTCTGCAAACTTACAAATCATGCTTTGAACATTGTCATTCAAATCATTGATATACATATATAACAAACAGCAATGGGCCCAGCACCGACCCTGAGGCATTCCACTAGTAACAATCATCCATTCTAAGTATAACCCTACCACTATTACGTCTGCTTCCTACCATTAAGCGAATGGTGTATCTAATTTGACATCAAATCCTGAACTCCAATCAATCTAATCTTTGAGAGCAGCTTACTGTGTGGAATATTTTCAAGGGTCTTACTGAAATCCATACAGACACTGTATACCAAACTGCCCTCGTCAACCTTCATGGTCATTTAATAAAAGATTCCAACAAATTTGATAACAGATACCCAACGGACAAAGTCGTTCTGACTACTTCGTTTCAATCCTGTCTTTCCAAATGCATGTCTATCTTATTTCTCAGAATCGTCTTTAATAATTTACATCCCACAGATGTTATTTCAATTGCCTCTAATTCAAAGGCTTTTATTTGCAGTCCTCCTTGAATAAGGGCACCACCTTCGCTACCTCCCAGTCTACTGGACCTTCCTCATGGCCAACAATGATGCAAAAGAATCAACCAGACTCCTCGCAATTTTTCTTCAGCCTCCTACAGGGTTCTTCTACATAACTGGCCACGACCAGCAATTTTACCCAATTCCAAACATTCCTTTACATTGAGCACCTCCTCGACTGTTATCTGGAATGTTCTCATCGGTGACCACTTACTTCTCCAAGTTACTAAATCTTCATGTCTTTCTCCATGGTAAACACAGAGATAAAATAGTCATTGAGGAACTTATCCATCTCCTGAGGTTCTACACATGCATGTCATGTTTGGTCTTTGACGTGTCATAGACTCGTAGAATCTCTACGATGTGGAAACAGGCCCTTAGGATGTGCAAGTCCACACCGACCCTCCGAAGACTAGCCAAGACAGGTTAATAACCCTCCTTTATTATCCTACATTTAACCCTGACAGTTGTATCTCACCTATGCATTCCTGAACACAATTGGCAATTTCCCTAATCTGCATATCGTTGGATTGTGGGAGCAAACCTAAGCACTCGGAAGAAACACACACGGATATGGAAGAGTGTACACACTACACAGAGACAGTCGACTGAGGCTGCAATCGTACCCTGGTCTCTGGCACAATAAAGCAGCAGTGCTTACCTCTCAGCTATTGTGCTACCCAAGGTTCTATTCTCTTTCTAGTCATTCTGATTTTTTTCCTTTAATATACTTAGCAAATCATTTTGACTTCACCCGAATACTTTTAATTATTGCATTCTCGTGCCAACGTTTCACCCTCCTGACCTCCTTCTTCAGTATTCCCTTTATAACTCGGGGATTTCCTTGACCCAAGCTGCCAATGGTTTGGGCAGGTTTTCTAATTGGCTATTCAAAGGTACTGTTTCGCAATTCTGAAGAGCATGAGACTTGAACCCGAGATTTCTGGTCCAGAGGCAAGCACACTACCACCATTTCCTTGTTGTCTAGTGAAAAGAATGGAAGCTTTTCTCAATCTCACTGACATGGAACCTCCATGAGCTCCTCGAACTTGCTCTGTGATGTGAGGATGGAGGAAACAGAGCAGATGGGAGGGTATTGGGATATTGGGACTACCTTTCAAAAGGAACTTACCTTCATTGGTGATATAAAAAAAGTCTCAATGCACTGTAATTAATATAAAACCGGTGTATTCGAACTTTATCCGGAATATTAACACCTATGACTGGGCGAATCAGGCCCACTTGGAATAGTGTTAATTCCTGGATATTACTAACAGCAAATTCCCATCAGTGCAGTTGCTGGTAGCTCAGTAAGTGGGATGACTCATCAATCTCTTCCCACATTCGGAGCAGAGGAACTGCCTCTGCCCAGAGTGTTACTGCCTGTGTGTAAGGAGGTAAGATGAACAAATTAATTTCATTCCAAATGGGGAGCAGGTGAATAGTCTGTCTCCTGAAGGAATGATCTGGTGTCGAAGGAAGGCATATTTCTGATTGAATCCTTTCACTGAAGGAGCAGTTGAACGAGTTCTGTGTGCTGAGGGGCAAAACTGATAGGATTCCTTCCCTGGCTGGTCGAAGAGCCGCCAACCATTTGGCTAACAACTGAATGCAATGATTAAATATCGTGTTCATATTGGTTGCTTCTTCCTGATGCAGATTGAATTACATTTGCCACTCACCAGCTTACAGTTAGCAAAGGCTATCCTCCTCAGTATTTAGCACACATTAGTTTTGTATCATCTGATACTAACTGATCATGTCTCCAATATTAGGCTAAATCTTTTATATGAACCACAGATAGAAAGCACACAACACTAAGCACTGTGTGATCCCAATGGACACAGACTCACAGTGAGGAAACAATACCCCTCAACCATCACATTCTGTATCTCACCTAACTGTGGATCCAATTTGGCAATTTACAATAGATTCCATGAACACTTACCTTTGCTATTAGTCTCCGATGTTGGACATTGTCGAAAGCCTTAACGGTTTCGAAAATCAATGCATCAAATGTGTTGCCTTCATTGACACACGTCGACACGTCATTCAACAGTCGAATCAAGTAGGTCAGATGTGAATTCCCCGTAAAAATAATGCTCACTGTTGTTGAATTTTGACTGCCTCTCCAGATGCAAACTAAGTTTACTGTTACTTCCAACAGTCTCACACCACCAGGTGGAGATTGTCTGTCATGCAATTTCTTGCCTTGTGTGTTGCTCACTTCTTGAATAAAATATACACTTTGACTGTCTTTCAGTTACCCAGCACCTCTTATTCGACAAAGAAAATTTCACAGTTTTGCAAGCACCCCGGTTTTTTCGAAAGAACATATCATTCCAAAAATGTAGTGCATCTTTCACCTAACACTACAGGTTAATCTGTATTTAAGCCGCTAAACTACTCAAAAATTGCACAGGACTTCTCCCTGCTTTGTCTTTCTCACAAGTGAACAATGACACCGTTTACCTCAATGGTCCTTAATGGGCCCTCCCTTTTCCCGACCCGTTATTCTTTAATCATTAATGTATCTGTGAAACAACTGAACATTTTCGTTTACTCTACTTGACCATTTCAACTCATGTTCCCTTTTAGTTCTCCTGATATCCTCATTTATAAACCACCTTACCGATTTACCCGGAAGTATCAGTTTCCTGCAGTAACTGAGCAAATAATATCTGCTCTAACTAAAAAAAAATCAAGTTAGAACTTTGATTGCAAGCTAATTCTTGTCAATTTCCAGAAAAATCTTGAATGTTTTCAAAAGGATTCTGATGCCTGTCTGATTCCTCGACGGCTTATCCACCTTGGCTATCAATAATTAAGTCCAGGACCACCCACTTCCTTGTTGGGACTTCTGCTTGCTAGCTTCAAAAGCTACAATGTGTCGTTTTTACACGTACGTTTTAACCTTTCACACTATGACGACCATTTAATATTGGGGAAGCCAAACTCGGACAAGCCAATCAATGACACACACGAGAATTTCTACAAGCATGGCATTCCAACCGGTACTCTATCAACAAACGTATCGAGTTACACCCCACCCACCACCCCCTGAGAAAAGGAACAGGAAGTGACTTCATGAAAGGAAGTACCATTTCAACGGGAAATGACTTCAACAACCCAACAAAACTCAAACATATAAATAGAAAGCAACAAGTTTCAGCATTGAAGTGCAGGTTCATAGCTCCTTGAAAGTCGAGTCGCAGATAGACAGGATAGTAAATAAGGCGTTTGGCGTGCTTTCATTTATTGGTCAGGGTATTTAGTTCACGAGATGGGAGGTCATGTTGCGGCTGTACAGGACATTGGTTAGTCCACTCTTGGAATATTGCGTGCAATTCTGGTCTCATTCCTATCGGAAATACGTTGTGAAACTTGAAAGGTTTCAGGAAAGATTTACAAGGATTTTGTCAGGGTTGGAGAATCTGAGCTACAGGGAGAGGCTGAACAGGCTAGAGCTGTTTTCCCTGGAGCGTCGGAGGCTGAGGGGTGACCTTATAGAAGTTTACAAAATTATAAGGGGCATGGATAGGATAAATAGACAAAGTCGTTTCCATGGTGTCAGGGAATCCAGAACTACAGGGCATGGGTTCAGGTGAGAAGGGAAAGATATAAAAGAGACCTAAGGGGCAACGTTTTCGCGCAGAGGGTGGTACGTGAATGGAATGAGCTGCGAGTGAATGTGGTGGAGGCTGGCACAATTGCAACATGTAATATGCATTTGGAAGGGTATATGAATAGGACGGGTTTGGAGGGATATGACCAGGTACTGGCAGGTGGGGCTAGATTGGGTTGGGATATCTGGTCGGCATGGACGGGTGGGACTGAAGGGTCTGTTTCCATGCTGTACATCTCTATGACTCTATGAGGTGCACTGAAATGTTACCGTGTAAATTAATGAATCGTCTGGAAATGAACATTTCAGCTCAACAATCAAACCTACCTCCAAAAGTTTTGGCGAATTGAAAGTCTCTGCCATTACAACCCTATTATCTCTACAAATCCTGAAATTTGCCTAACTCGATCTTCTGGTTCTCCCCATTAGTGTTTAATCAAGGAGTTTTCTAATCTGTAATATATTCCCTGAACATAGTTATCACAATTCATCCTCTTCTGCTTCCTTCACTGTCTCACATGAAGACACTGTACCTTGGAGTTTCAAGACTTCCACCAGACCTGTCTCAATCACTTCACAGTGGTAGCAATGCTCTCTTTCTCCGAGGTTTCAAGGTGTGTACTGAAACCAAATGCCTTCTTGATCAAACTTGCAGCAGAAAAAATTAAAGGCATTCAATCATGTGAATGGACCTTAACTGGCCGACTATGTTGATGCCTTCCTGAATCACGTGTTGATTCTTCTGTTTCCTTCTCATTCTTTTGGACATTCTCTCCGAGATCCCACATCTTCGCCAAGTTAGATTATCACAAGGCCCAACAGTTCTTACAACAAAATTTCCAACATTTAAAGGTGAGACTCACTTTCGAAGTGCTTTCTCCCAACTGCTCATATGAAGGGTATCCACGATTACCTTATCCACATGGGATACCATCAGAATGAGGCAGACTTGACACAGCATAATTTTAAGGAAAATCTGATTTGTATTATGTTTAACCCAAGTAAGTCTCTGAAACGGTGGTGTTCACAAACATTACCAGAAACAGGTTCAGAAAATGTAGCTTGAATTCAGAAAGCAACAGCATCTAAATCCAACACTGACCGTTACAAGGGAACTCACTGCTGTTTAAGCAGTCCTTGTGAACCAGAAAATAGCTCTACAAAAAATTTTCAGATTGACAGTCTTTACCCACTATAAATGTTTTGATATACAGCAACATTTTTTATAATTTCCAATTTTAACCATACAAATCCACAGTTTTATCAACATTTTACCTACAATAATAGCATATTTTAGACAAGAGGGTTATACAACATCAATACAAATGTTGGCCCAATGACCAAGGTTCGTTCTTTTATGGGAGAAAAAGGAAAGCCTTTCGCCTGCAGCTCTTTACAAATAGCAAATGTATTTACACAAACGACTGAGCAAGCACTTAGAGTGCTGGAGAATTTACAATGTAGCATGTGGTTCAGTAGCTAGGACTAGCTGCGTTGCGATGAGGCATAAACAAATTCAATTGCGGTCAATGATTTTAATTTAAACCCAAGATTCTGAATGCCAATGAATTTAGTATTTTGACAATATTAAGTGCAGTGAAACGATCTGATGCTTTGGGGTAGAAGAACGGGAAAAAAATGATCGGTTGCGGGAGATCTGAAAAGAACACCACCAGATGTAGGCTGCCAGTTAGAACTCTCTGGTACCGTACCTGAATAGAGAAGTGGTTTGCATGTTAAAAAAATCGAAACCGACTTGGAGAGGAAATCTACAGAGGAACATAAAAATATGAAGTCCGACATCTGTCTGACGTTGAATTTTGAATGTTTCTGTAACTTTCAATTGGGGGTTTTATCGGACCAGTACTGTAGAGGGGAAATTAAAGGACAGGTTTGGGTAAATGTCATGCAATTAGTTAATTATTCTGTGTTAGATCTTAAAAATTAAGTTGCTAATTCTTGCACGAAATACAAAAAGTTATTTGCCTCACGATTTTCTTTTACAGATTGCAGCACATCGTGAATCTGTCGTTTTGTCGCATTTAACTTTACAGAAGGGTTTACATTGTGTCGGAACAGATTAGGGGCTGGGGTCCCTAATTTGAACTGGTTTAAACAAATCTGGGTTTGCATGAACGAACAGTTGCGGTAGATTTAAACACTTGCAGGTTGGTGTCCTCGATCTATAAATAACATGAAGGTCAGCCAATTTGCTTTATTTCGGTGACTTTTGGTGGATTAAATTAAAAGTGAGAGAAATCGAACTTACAATTGCTGTGGAGGTTCTGGAATTAGCAGGGGATGATTCCCAAATTTTCGAAGCAAGTTTGAAGGAAAGAAAAAGACCATGCTTTTAGAATTGGAAAATAAGTTAGATTTGGGGTTAACTACGGACACGAAGTAAAGCTGGAATTGTAAGGGAGCTACTCACACACTTAGTTGCATCAGAGAAACAGACACGTGCGTTTGAGGTAGAAAGAACGACATGACAATTGAGCAAAATCCAATTCGAAGATAAACAATGGGCGAGATAAAGAGGAAGACAGAGACGGTAAAGAAAGAGAGGTTGAGAAGCAAGAGAGAAGAGAGAAAGAATGAAGTGAGAAAGGAAAAATAGAGTAAGAAGATAAGCAAAGAGAGAGAGAGAGAGAAGAACGAGAACTGGGAAGACAGAGAGAATTTAACTTTGAGAATTGTTACTTAGTCAGCAAAGTCAAGTTAATGGAATGGAAATGAAAACTGAAGGTAGAGAGAAATACAAATATGTCAAGACTCTTCCACATTTTCATGAGAAAGATATCGAAGCCATCTTTATTTCATTTGAAAAATTAGACTGGCTGATGGATTGGTCCCAGGAGTTACGATTAATTCTAGTTCAGACTAAACTGGTGTGCGGAGCTCGTGAGGCATTTTCTGCGCTGTCAGATGAGGGCGTCAAAAGACTATGAAGAGGGTAGAAAGGCTATATTGTCTGGGGTGGAGCGTGCTGCACGCAGGAGTCGCCAGCAACCTCAGATGGCTGTGGTCTGCGGTCTCCCAGCCCAACTGTTTGTTTTGTGGTGCCGTGGAGTCCGTGGAAAATGTATATTTTGGGTGTGGATGCTTGAACTTCCTTTTCAATTTTCTAAAGACATTTTTCTCTCTTTTTGTTTGCCCTTCAGTCCCGTGCTCCTGATCTTTGGGCACCCGCTAAGGATGGGGAAGGATAGGTCTGAGGACCTCCTCGTTGGTCTGTCCTGTGCCTGACCAAACTGACATAAACAGGGCCAGACAGCGGGCTGTAGACGGGCTCGTTAGGGCCGATTGTCCAACAGTCTTCCACGGTTATGTTAGAGCTTTCTGGAGACGGAGCACACAGTGTCCAACTAAACCCTTGAGCTGCTCACGGAGACATGGGGGCCGCATGGACGAAAGTGTATCATTTCCCGGTCCAATGATCCCACTGTCCTACTGTCAGACGTCACAGCAAGAACATTAAAGATGAAGGAGCAGGGGTTCAGATATTAGATACTATGTTTGAGGTTATGGTCCAGTAATAATCTGAATAAGAATAGAGTCAGAGAAAAGTGCTTCTCCTGAAAGGCGAAGGGACTTGCAGCAAAAAGATAAAACGACTAAAGATATATATGTCGATGCCAGCCTGAAAAGGTAAGCAGAGAGTTTTCCGCAGGGTTATTTCCTGAAAGGTAGAATCAAAGGACAGAAATGGAGACCATGACAGGTGACTGCAGAGGAGAAATGACCGAGATGTACCAGATTGTGTTGGGTAGCATACAGAAAAGATGTGTTACAGGTAGCACATGAACTATCTGGAGGAGATCATTGAAAGGTATGAAGGTCTCAGGCTAAGGCACAAAAACATTTTTATCATTCGATATTGCACAGGATTTTGTTTAACCCTTGCCGCACTTTGTCATACATGGCAACTGGTCGGTAAACCAAAGGCAGTGGTAAATCCAACACCTTTCTTTGCCAATTCTCGGATCTGATTCAGCAGGTTCCCTCCTGAGAACGTAACGTGGGAACTAGGACTAGTGAATCGCAATGAATGTGTCTCGCAAATTTCCCGAAGTAATTTCAATACAGAGTAATAAGACAAAAAGAGTTGGAGAGGAGTTCGTAGCTTTATTCACGTGGTTGGACTAACCCGAGAGATTCAGTCAGTCCCAGCCTCGAATTGTACAGCTGGACTGTATTTAGTAAGCGATGGATAGCTCTGATATTCTGCACTTAAAATCAAGTGTGTATCAACCCAGGGAGTTTTATAAAGATGGCACCCAGATTCTGAAGTGAATGCTGAGAGCATATTGTCAGGATTATCTGAATGATTTGGATGAAGAAATCCCATTCGTATTATTTGCCATTAGAGATGCCTCAAATGAACCAACTCAGTTCATTCCCTTTGAGATAATATGCGGCTATTATGTGAGACGCTCTATGAAGTTAATTAATTAAAACTTGACTGTAACAAACTCGGAGATCTCACATTTGAGGTATGTGTCAGAGGTGAGGGAGAGATGAAATTGAGTCGGTGAGATTGCACCTACACTGGCACAACATGGAAACAAGCAGGTCTCAGATATCACTCTGAGACTCGGATGTTTTCCCGTAGCGACGATGTCTTGGTGTTGAACCAGTGATATGAGATACTTTCAACACCGATTTAGTGATCCCTTTCAAATTGACACAAAATTGAGTCCGGTGAACAATCTGTTAAAGACTCCATATCGGCAAAACTGTGTCGTGTATGCCTGTTGACTAAGACACCATCTTCTCAAAGAGAGAAGAACTGAAGAAACCAGTGTTAGTTACTGCCAACAGAGTGAGGAATCGAATAAAGATGTTGTGGAATTTTATGTGTCAAAAATATGTTAAACAATGAAAAATTCCTTGAGGTGTGTGTTAGTTTCGTAAACGATCTATCTCAGGAGCAAAGAACACAATTGAAGCTTTGTTACCGCAATATGAGGACTATGTAGGAATAAAATGGGGAGCAGTGAAGCTTTTGTGACCGTGGTAGATGTAGGGAATACTGTTCCAATGAAACAACATTCCTATCAGTTAAATCCTTTTAAATCCAGACAGGTCCGTGATGAAGTGGAGGTCATCAACAACAAAGATATCATCAAGCCGAGTCAGACTGAATGGAATTCGCCAATTATCATGGTTCTTACCTTGATGGAACTCAACAATTTTGCTTGGATTAGCAGAAGATTTACGCTGTAACCATATGGGATTCGTAACTAATACCGAGTTTGGAGAAGTATATTGAAAAATTCGTACAAGTCATTTACATCCCAGATTTGAACTTACTGCGTGGGTATTGGCAGGCATCTTAATCAGATAAGGTGACAAATAAATCGGTGTTTGTAAAATCAAATGGGCTATATCAATTCAAAGTGATGTCCTTTGGAATGAATAACACCTCCGCCACATTCGAAAGATTCATGAACAGGGCTGTGCCTGGGTTAACAAACTGTGCAATCTATTTGGAAGAAGCCTTAATCTTTAATGCGCCCTGGGTTAATCATATGGTACTGCTGGCAGAGTTGTTGACCGATTAATAGAAGAAAAGCTGGAAATAAAGTTAAACAAAGCTGAAGTTGTGAGAGCAGACGTGACTTTCTTGGGCGTTAACATCGGTCATGGAAGATTTACCCAAAGGAAAGCGAAGGCAAAGGCAATCGAGGAATTTCCACAAACTACCTCGAAGAAAGACGTGTTTGGACTTTTGTGACTATGCACATTTTATCGGAAGTCTGTTCCAAATTTCAGCAGCGTCAGGGCACTTAGCACGTTCGTGGAAGGAAAACAAATAAATTCGGTGCACATGCAATGCCAGGCGACATTTGACAATTTCAAAGCAATATTAAGCAAAACAACGCTCTTAGCTGCACCAAACGTTTTGAAAACCTTCAAAGCTGCTCACGATGCTTGTGACCTCAGTGTTGGAGATGTACTGCTGCATGAAGATGTTGATGAAATTGAATTGCCAATTGGTCACTTTTCAAAGAAATTCAACAACTATCATTGAAGATATCCACCATCGAAAAATAACTATTGAGTTTCGGACCAACTTTACAGCAATTTTAATTCTATGCCACGAACAATGTGTCAGATACGGTTGCGTAAAGGGATCACAATCCGCTTTATTAGTTGGAACACTTCAACGAGAATATGAGACTACTTCCTTGGAGTCTTATATTACAGAGCTTTAGTTTATGAATGATTAATATTGAGACTCATAAGAATGAAATAAAGACGCGTTCTCGCGAATTTAACTAATAAAGTAGAGATGCGATCAGTATGTATTCGAGCATGTATGTATGTATGTATAGATAGATAGATAGATAGATAGATAGATAGATAGATAGATAGATAGATAGATAGATAGATAGATAGATAGATAGATAGATAGATAGATAGATAGACAGATAGATATTTGGGTAGACGTGTAGGTCGACAGGTAGGTAGACAGGTAAATCGACAGTTAGGTAGATAGGTAGATAGATAGGTAGGTAGTTAGGTATGTAGATAGGTAGGTAGATAGGTAGATAGGTGGGTAGATAGACAGATAGATGTTGTGGTTCTGATCACCGAGCTGGGAATTTGCATTGCAGAAGTGTCATCAACCGTCTAGGAGACATCCTCAGTGCTTGGGAGCATCCCGTGAAGCGCTTCTGTGATGTTTCCTCTAGCATTTATAGTGATTTGTATCTGCCACTTCCGGTTGTCAGTTCCAGCTGTCCGCTGCAGCGGCAAGTACATTGGGTCCAGGTCAGGTCACTACAGCGGACAGCTGGAACTGACAAGTGGCAGATACAAATCATTATAAATGCAGGAGAAAACATCATAGAGGCGCTTCACACGAGAGTTCCAAGCACTGAGGATGTCACCTCAACAGGGGACGAAATGTCTGAAATGTCTGCAACACAAATTCCCAGCTCGGCGAACAAAACCACAACAATGAGCACCCGAGCTTCAAATCTTCTCCCAAAATTTTATATATATATATATATATATATATATAGGTAGATAGATAGATAGATAGACACACACACACACACACACACATATATAATGTATATATATATTATATATATATATATATATATGGGAAGAAGTTGGTATCACAGTAGGGTAAAGTTATATGTATGTCATGATAAATTGCGAAAGGAATAGTGATTTAAAGTAGAAGCTGTCTTTTCAGTGTGCTGGTTTATTTTTATAATTCATGGTGGAAGTTTTATGAAGTTGCAGATATCTATTGATCTATGATGCATGGGAAAATCCTCTGCTACTTTAAAACCAGCCTCACAGAAAAGTTTCACATCGTGCAGTAATTGTGTTACTATCCCAGAGGTGAAGTCAAAATTACCAACTCTAGTTTTAATCTAATAGAGAATATTAAAGCCAACAATATTTCCAACACCTTTCGCTTACATCTATCTTTTGCATCCCAAACTACCACGGAAGTCAGATAATAAAATTTCCCCAAAACATTAACACAGTATAAGCGTCACAAACGAGTCAGCTTTGTGGATTTTCTGCCGTAGACTTTCCTCTGTATACTTTGTCGAGGTTGGTATCGAAGTTCTGCTGCACAAAACCTCTATAAGCATGTACCTTTCAAAGAGCTTTTCAACTAGCAATCTACATGTTAGTCCTTGGCAGTTCTCCCACTAGCAGTTCTAAATATCCTGTATTAAACCCCAAGGGAACTGATCCATTTACTGGTTTTAATATCAGAATAATAAGTTCAAATTTGTTTGGATTTTGACATCTTGGGCATATTTAATGATTGTCCAAATTTGAAGTTGTTTTTGTTTCATGGCAACTTACCTGCACTATTCGTTTCACAGTCAGGCGTTACATTTTAACATCTTGTAGAACACTTTGTGCAACCAAAAATTTCAGATACCTTCCAGGTACAGTACACACATACCCCCTCATAACAACTTTACCTTTATTAGAGACTGGAAGACATAGAATGAGCTGAAAAAATGCAACTATTGGTTGTGAAACAAGTAGCTGGAGGTGCATTTCTCTGTTACCCAACAAATTCGAATTCGACCAATGCGTTTAATTTATGCCTAAAGATACCAAAATCCAAATGAAATTGAAGTTTACTGGTTTGGATGACATAAAATGAATGGGATGGTCTCATGTTTCGGCGTGTATAAATTGGACATTTCAAACTTGTCGCCAAAGTGTCAAAGAGTGCCATCGATTATTCAGCCTGCAGACACGTTCTCCGAAATGCACCTTTTCATATGAAATTTGTGAAACAGAAGACCGAACAAAGGACGCAGGAAAGTACAGACGAAGATATCAAGGGAAAAGTGACAACTGGCTTGTTTTGAAATTTGATTTTAAAAAATGAGGTATGTTATCGGATCAATATATTGTTGTAGAGTGGAAGGTAATTAAATTGATAGGCTTAACCCAGTGAAGTCTAGTGTCAGGTTTTCCTTCGTCACAATCACTCCTGACTCCGTTCACAGCTGACCTTCCAGACGACAGCTGCCTATCGATTTGCAGTGCAATATAAGATACAGATTAATGACCATTAAGGCCGCCCTTTGCGTGTATAAACGTTTTCTTTTACTTAGTCCATGCACAGTGCACGGAATGACTGTGAGGCAGGCAGAAGCGATTAACATCTTGTCGGTTCAAAGCCAAGTTACAATGATTTATTTGACAAATGGAGCGTTAAAACGAGCTCAGCCTCTGCTGCCTCACAGCGCCAGAGACCCGGGTTCAATTCCCGCCTCAGGCGACTGACTGTGTGGATTTTACACGTTCTTCCCGTGTCTGCGTGGGTTTCCTCCGGGTGCTCCGGTTTCCTCCCACAGTCCAAAGATGTGCGGGTCAGGTGAATTGGCCATGCTAAATTGCCCGTAGTGTTAGGTAAAGGGGCAAATGTAAGGGTATGGGTGGGTTGCGCTTCGGCGGGTCGGTGTTGACTTGTTGGTCCGAAGGGCCTGTTTCCACACTGTAAGTAATCTAATCTAAAAAAAATCTAGTCACTGATAAGACTCAGAACATTGATGAACAATTAAGAGGTACAGCTCAGCAAAATTCAGTCATACCAGAATATCTGTCAACATTAGATTGCATGATACTAATATGGACATTGACGACAATAGAGGCTCAGAACATTTCGAGGCACAGATTCAAACAAAAGCTTGGCAACTTGTATCCATCATGGTACTACGGAAGATTTGAAACTGTTAGATATTCTGATATTAAAAGAAGCGCGAATTTAATGGATGTTGTAACTTAAATGAAATCTGTAACATTAGTAGAGATCTCTATAGAAGTAGCATCAAGCTGAGATCAAGTACTTGTACAAATTTTTAAAATAATTTGGGAACTTACGTAACTGTCAACAGCTAACTGCTGCATTCTCCATTTCAACATCACAACTAATGAATGTGTACTTGCCTTCCAATCAGCAATCTCATTGTAAACAGAGGATTCCAATGTATTTTCTCCTTACATCGTTGTTCTAACTCCCAGAGGACCCAGCTGGTCTCCAACGCACGATTGACAGAGAATGGATTCTCTCACGGAGGCTATATTCGGTGGACATTATTCGCTGTAAAGCTAAACCTGTAGAACGGTTCATTTATCAGCCCATATGTTGGATTAAAGTGTCAAAGATTCAGTTTCTGGGACACCCGCACCAATCAACCACACCGTGCTGTGGCCCAACTTTTCAACTACCCCTCCCACTCAGTCAAGAACACGGAGGACCTGGGCCTCCTTCACCGCCGCTTCCTCACTACACGATTCCTGGAGGAAGATCTCCTCATCTTCCGCCTCGTAACACTTCAACCCCAGGACATCAATGTGGACTTCACCAGGTTCCTCATTTCCACTTCCTCCACCTTACCCCAGATCCAAACTTCCAGCTCAGCACTGTCCCCATGGCATGTCTTACCTGCCTATCTTCCTTTCCACCTATCCACTCCACCATCCTCCCTGATCTATCACCTTCATCCCCTCCCCCACTCAGCTATTGTACTCTATGCTACTTTCTCCCCACCCCAACCCTCCACTCATTTATCTTTCCACCATTCAGTCACTCTGCCTGTATTCCTGATGAAGGGCTTTTGCCCGAAACGTCGATTTTACTGCTCCTCAGATGCTGCCAGAACTGCTGTGCTTTTCCAGCACCACTCTAATCTAAACTATGATTTCCAGCAACTGCAGTTATTGTTTTTACCTAAAGGTTCAGAGAGGTCAAGAACACAATTATTGACCTTCCAACTTATCGAATCTAATCTGGTCCAAAGAAGCCACCAAACTATTCTAGCCAAACGTCCAGCTATTGGCATATTGTCTTGTATATTGTGGCATTGTAAGTACATATTTATTTTGTTTTCAGTGTTATGACGGCTCCTGTCTCTTCCAGGAGGAAGAGATATGCAGGTTCTGATCACAATCTAGTTTTTAAAAAGTGTTTTTTGTTCAAAAATTGCCTCATAACCTTCTGACCAATTCGTAACATTTTGACTCTTTCTTTATTGAACTCTCTTTCAAAGAAAACCTTATTCATATCAAACCTGCCTATGACGCTCATTATTTTAAATATCTTTATGACAACTGTCCTATTTGTCTCCTTCACCACTACTAACTGCCCGCAGATTTTGTGGATGAATGAGCATATTAGCCAGAGATCCCCCTTCATCATATAATCCCTTGCCTATCTTGTCTAACCAGAAACATCACGTCACTCTAGCGCGGGGTGAATTTTATCGCTCATGGAACAGCCATTCTGACCAGTCGTCTTTGTCCTGTTGTGATCCCAAGTTATCCTCCTCGTTATTCAGTCATTCCAGTTGACGGAAGTATTTGAGAATGTTTCGCTTTATGCAGAGACTGGGGAAGGGTGATCCGTGACGAGAAGGATCACTGTCTCCTTATTGCGTGGGGAAGGGGTTGCTTTAAAGCAGTGGAAAGGGGGTTAGACGTTGCGTGGCAGAGGTTGCTTGGATGGCGGAGTGCGAAATAGCGCGATATTCAAAGCAGGTGGACATCTGGGATGATTGTAAGTGCAATGTATCCTCGTCGGAGCAGATGCGGTGGAGGGTGAGGAATTCGGAGGATGGAATGGAGATCTTGCAGAATTTGATGTGGGAGGAAGTGTAGTCCAGGTACTCATGGGAGTATGAAGACTTATAGTGATTTAGAACGTGGAGGGAGGTGTCCGAGATGGAACGAGTGAATTTGAGTCCAATATGCAAGTTGTGATTGAAGTCGATTAACTGCTGCAGTTCATCCTGTGTGCAGGACGCCTGCCCGATGCAGTCATCAATGTAACAGTGGAAGAGTTGGGTACAGAGCCTGTGCAGCTGCTGATGTAGGATTGTAGACACGGCAGACGAAGAGGCAGGCATAAATGGGGCTCATTCAGGGAGCCATGGCCGGGGACCCATCACAGGCAAGATCTATTACAATGTTATCAACGCAACACACATCATTGATTTTCTGTGTTGGTTTTCGGAAACATTATCAAGAATGTACAGTTTGGTAGCATTCATGCAAATTAGAAACTGAAGAATGAAAGAGCTTGGGAGAAAAAGAAACTAACTAATTCGACGATCCGGGCCATTGCAAAATAAATGTGGTGTGGTTCTTTTAATGCAAGTCTAAAGCTGCCACGACTGATGCACTGAGGTTGCTTGGAAGTGGGGAAATGTCGTGCATCACTGAGCACAGATTTTCAAACAAAATATTGAAATAATCAAAGGATATGTCACAACCGCAGCATGCTCAATTTTTTTTTTGTTGAGGTGTATTGACAACTTTCCTTCCTCTGGAACCATAGTGAGGAGTCACTGATACAACTACACGTTGATCTCAAAAAATTTCAACCAACTATTAAACTCCTCATGATCTAATTTCGACTATGTTTCTTCTTCTTGAACGCATGTACCTGCATCAAGGATGGACCCCTCAGCACCACACTTTACCGCAAATTCACAGACAACCTCACCTTGCTACATTTCTCCAGCTTCCAACAAAAACATATTAAACAGCCTTCCCTTATGGACAAGCCCTACCCGTATACCGGATATGTTCTGATGAGGAGGAACGTGACGGGCACCTGGAAATACTCAGCGATGCCCTCATAAGGATGGGTACGAAGCTCAACTCATCCACCGCCAGTTCCAAGGTGCCACAGCAAGGAATCGTAAAGACCTCCTCAGGATACAGACACATGTTGCAAACGACACCGTCTCCTTCGTTGTCCAGTACTTCCCAGGAGCCGAAAAACTACGCTATGTTCTTCACGACCTGCAACAGTTTATTAATGAGGATAAGCACCTCGCCAAGACCATTCACACAACTCCACTGCTCACCTTCAGACAACCGCCAAACCTCAAACAGATTATTGTTCCTAGCAAACTGTCCGGCTCTCAGGACAACTCCATACAACCCTGTCACGGTAGGCGCTGCAAGACGTATCAGAGTGTGGACATGGATACCACCATTACACGTGGGGATACCTCCCAGCATGTACGTGTCAGGTACTCATGTGACTCAGCCAACGTTGTCTATTTTATATGCTGCAGGAAAGGATGCTCCTGAGGCATGGTACATTGGAGAAACCGAGCAAAGGGTACGGCAACGGATGAATTGCCCATATAACAATCAGCAGACAGAAGCGTTCCCACAGAGTTGAGGAACGCTTCAGCGGTACAGGACATTCTACCTCGGTCTTTTGGGTGATCATCCTCAAATGCTAACTTTGGGAGAGGTAGCAGCGAAAAATGGCTGAGCAGAGGCTGATAGCAAATTGTGTACGCTGAGGGAGAGGTTCAACCAGGACCTTGAGCTCATATCACACCAGAGGTGACCACAGGTGACCAACATTATATTATGCACACACAGTCAGGCAATCCTACACACACAGGCAGCCCTAAACACACACGTACACACAGATACACGTACACAAAGGCACGAACACACCGGCACTCACACGTCCATCCTCTCACAGACATTCACCACTTTACACTCACAGACACGTATGCACTCTCTCTCAAAGATACTCACAATCAACCACCCCAGACACACACTCTAATACTCCTACACATGCACAAACCGCCACACTCACGCATGCACCCTTTCACAGGCTTAGACAATTTACACACACGTAAACAAACATATACACTCTCTAACATACTCTCAATCCCCCACCGTTTTGGATTAGACTCTATCCAAACATTGTGGCGCAGACAGGGAACACAGGGGTCTAACCGCTTCTGTCTGACATCAACTATTACAATTAACCTGAACATGCAATTTTTAGAAAAGAAAATGTCATTTACATAGAAAGAAGTGAAACTATCTTGGTCATTCTAACAGATGAAATACTCAACAAACAATCCAGGTATTTTCCAAACTATAATTTCAGTTACATCACACTGCACACTTTTGCTATAAATTCTGTCTCTTCCAGTTGTGTCCTCCACAACCAACTGATGAAGGAGCGGGGCTCCGAAAGCTAGTGCTTCCAATAAAATCAATGGTAACTTTGGACACCCCAGTCCAACAACGGCATCTCCAAATCAAGCAGTGACTTAGGGAACTGAGATAGAGTTGGAGGGGTGTTGGATGCGATGACAGACATGGGTAGAATACAGAGACAAAGGTGAATTGATTTCAGCAATTGACACAGTAGGATGACGTGACTGATGTGTGTAAGACCTAGCGATTGGGGGGAGTGAGAGTCAGTGACTTATCTGAGCGAGAAATTGTGGATAAGGGAACTGGGAAGTCAAATGTGGGAGAAATGGAATGTCGTGGAGTGGAATTTAACGACTGGGATGATAGGGATGCGGTGAAAGAGGTGAGTTAAATGTAATGATGCAGGACAGAGAACACACAGAGCTATAGATTCCTGATGTACCGCAGAGACCATTCAACGAACGGCATAGCACCACCTTCAGCATTCTTACTTCCTCCGAGTAACCCAGTGGTCTCGGATATTATGACATTTCAAATGCTGCCCCACTCCATTTTACTTGATACTATGTTGTCCACTTGAACTACCCCCTCAGCCAATACATTCCAATCCCCACTACAATTTATGTTAATATGCTTTTACTCGAAAAACCACCCAAACCTTCCACCTTTCATTTGGTGTAATTTGTTATTTTTGTTTTATTATGCGAAACAGTTTTTCACATTATTCTTTCAGCCTGCCCATGCCCTTTCCTATCTCTAACCAGCAGTCAGGGCCACATTCACACTCTTCCTGCCCAAAGAAAACAACTCGAGCATATCCAGACTTTCTTCATAGCTCCATTCAACGCAACTTCATGGAAAATTTTAGTGCACCCCCTACTGCACAATCAAATCTTTAATTTGTGCCTTGACCACTCTGCTCATAGTACTCCAGCAAAAAAACTGAATAAAGTTATTTGCAGCTAAAACTTGATCTGCTTTCATTTATGAGCTAAAATGACAGTTGGAAATGAAATCATCCAATGTGCTTCATCACCTACCTTCTGAACCTGCCCTGACACATTCGGGATGTTTCTGCTCCTCTCTGTTTCAGAATATCCAGCCATTCGTGAAATAGGGCCTTGTATTCTTCCACTTTCCAAATCTGAGCACCACACATAAAGCATGGTTACATTTCTTCTGGTACCGAGCTGTTCACCTGTAAAACCATTTCTATCCACCTGTCACAGAAAAATGTACCCCTCTCTGTAATTACTTAGCCAAACTTTGTGCCATCATAATCTTAATAAGCATCCTCAGCTCACACCCCACTTAAATTTCAATCTAAAAATCTATGTCATTTTCGAATGTCACAAAGAATAACTGACCTAGCAATGATCACCGTGGTGTGCTCTGCTGCCAATTTCACAACAGACCACGTTTCTCCCGTCATTCTGAAAACCTTGGAACCTACTTGTACAATTATCCTGCATCCTATGGGATTTTACATTTTTTACCTGAGTTTCCCATGTTTGATCCTGTCAAAGTAATTATGAAAATTCATATAAATTATTTCAAATGTCAAATATTTTTTCACCTCATCGAAATATTCCAATTGGCTTTTTCTTAGGTACATCTACGTCTGGCAATGATGCAGTGTATGCACTTTCAATGCGTGTCTCGACAAATGAAGATTTATTTTATGCTTCACTTTCTTTTCAGCAAAAGCTTTCCTAATTACTTTCGGTTTCCAGATCTATAGCTCTCCGGCATTTGTTTACTAAATAACTTGTAGTGTGGACGTTTTCACAGTAGTTGTTTGTGGATCCTCTTTCATCTCCTCTGTGGCAAGACTCCAATTTAAAAAAGTTGGCTTAGGCAGCTGTAATTACCTTCTGGAGCAACGCAGGATGCATGTCATTCGGAAATGTGTATTTGTCCATTGTTAAATCCGCCAAAATCTCCTATTCCTCCTCGCTGCTTAACATCAGTCTGATCATAAATTGGGCAGTCAATCTTCCAACATTCCGTGTTTGCATCGTCCTTCCCCTGAACAAAGTCAACACGAAGTAATGTTTCAGCATTTTACTCATGTACTCAATTTGAAGCAACAAATTCCCTCTTAGTCCTCAATACGATCAAGTCGTTACCTAGATATTCACTTCCTTTTGATGTATTCGTAGAATATGCAAATATTCTCCCTAATGTTACCTGCCAGAGATATCTTATACACGTTTTTTTGACCTATTACATCCTTTCTTTCTTACCCATTAAGCGTTTTTATCGTGTCAGCATTGATTTGTTTCCGGGAAACTCTTGCCAACTTTATAACACAGGTGGTCTTGTGATGACTCCTGGTTTGTTAGTGTTCAGATTCCATCATGCTACCTACTGAGGGACAGGGCGATAGAATCTTAGAACATATAGAACATAAAACGTTACAACGCAGTACACGCCCTTTGGCCCTCGATGTTGCGTCGACCGGTCATCCCAATCTGAAGCCCATCTAACCGACACTATTCCATGTACGTCCATATGCTTGTCCAATGAAGACTTAAATGTACTTAAAGTTGGCGAATCTCCTACCGTTGCAGGCAAAGCATTCCATACCGTTACTCCTCTCTGAGTAAAGAAACTACCTTTGACATCTGTCCTATATCTATCACCCCTCAATTTAAAGCTCTTCCCCCTCGTGCTCGCCGTCACCATTCTTGGAAAAAGCTCTCCCTGTCCACCCTATCTAACCCTCTGATTAACTTATGTGTCACTATTAACTCACCTCTCAACCTTCTTCCCTCTAACGAAAACAACCTTATGTTCCTCAGCCTTTCCTCATTAGACCTTTCCTCCATATCAGGCAACATCCTAGTAAATCTCCACTGAACACTTTCCAAAGCTTCCACATCCTTCTTATAATGTGGTGACCAGAACTGTACACAATAATCCAAGTGAAGCCGCACTAGAGTTTCGTACAACGGTAACATAACCTCATGGTTCGGGAACTCGATCCCTCTATTAATAAAAGCTAAAACATTGTATGCCTTCTGAACAAACTTGTCAACCTTGGTTGCAACTTTCAAGAGTCTGTGTACCTGGACACCGAAATCTCTCTACTCATCCACACTACCAAGAATATTACCATTAGCCCAGTTCGTTTCATCCCAGTTACTCTGGCGGAAGTGAATCACTTCACAGCTGTCCGCATTAAACTCCATTTGCCACCTCTGAGCCCAGCTCTGCAGCTTATCTATGTCTCTCTGTAACCTACTACATCCTGTATCACTATCCACAAATCCACCGACCTTAGTGTCGTCTGCAAATTTACTAACCTTACCCTCTACGCCCTCATCCAGGTCGTTTATAAAAATGACGATCAGCAGTGGACGCAACATCGACCGTTACGGTACACCAATGGTAACTGGACTCCAGGGTGAACATTTCCCATCAACCACCACCCTCTGTCTGCTTTCAGCAAGCCAATTACTGATCCACACTGCTATATCTCCCAAAATCCCATTTCTCCACATTTTGTACAATAGCCTACTGTGCGGAACCTTATCAAATGTCTTGCTGAAAGCCATATACACCACATCAACCGGTTTAGTCTCATCTATCTGTTTGATCATCTTCTCAAAGAACTCAATAAGTTTTGTGAGGCACGACCTATTCTTCACAAAATCGTGCTGACTATCATTAACCAAATTCTTCTTGTCTAGATTATTATAGATCCTATCTTTTATAACTTTACCAACACTTTACCAACAACTGAAATGAGGCTCACTGGCCTAAAATTACCAGGATTTTCTCTATTCCCTTTCTTGAACAGGGGAACCATATTTCTATCCTCGAGTCTTCTGGCACTATTCCTTTAAACAATGACGATTTAAAGATCAATGCCAAAGGCTCGGCAATCTCCTGACTGGCTTCCCAAAGGATCCTAGGATAAAGCCTATCCAGCCCTGGGAACTTACAGAGTTTAACCCTCTGCAGGATTTATAATACCTCATCCTTGTGAACCTCAATCACAGCTAGTCTACTAGCCTGTATCTCCGTAATCTCCTTGACAGCATTATCATTTTCTGGAGTGAATACTGTTGAAAAGTATTCATTTAGTGCTTCCCCTATCCCCTCTGATTCCACACACAATTTCCCACTAATATCCTTGATTGGCCCTAATCTTACTCTTGTCATTCTTTTATTCCTGAAATAACAATAGAAAGCCTTAGGGGTTACCCAGATCTTGTGCGCAAACAACTTCTCATGTCTCCTCCTGGCTCTTCTAAGCTCTGTCTTTAGGTCTTTCCCGGCTACATGCTAACCCTCAAGAGCCCTAACTGAGCCTTCACATCTCATCCTGACATAAACCTGCTTCTTCCTCTTGACCAGAGATTCCACTTGCTTCGTAAACCATGGCTCCCGCGCTGTGCAGCTTCCTCCCTGACTGAGAGGTACATACTTTTCTAGGACACACATTAGCTTTTCCTTGAATAAACTCCACATTTCTAATGTGCCCATCCCCTCAGTTTCCATCCCCATCCTATGCTTCCTAAATCTTGCCTAATCGCATCAGAATTGCCTTTCCCCCAGATGCAACTCTTTCCCAGTGGTATACACCTATCCCTTTCTATCACTAAGGTAAACAGAATAGAATTGTGATCGCTGTCACCAAAGTGTTCACCTACCTTCAAGTCTAACACCTGGCCGGGATGATCACCCAGTACCAAATCTAATGTGGCCTCGCCCCTTGTTGGCATGTCTACATACCGTGTCAGGAAGCCCTCCTGCACACAGTGGACAAAAAACTGATCCATCTATAGTACTCGTAGAGACTGTTCCCAGTCAATATTTGGAATGTTGAAGTCCCCCATGACAACTACCGTGTCTTTCTCAATCATCTTTGATATCCTTTCGTCTCCATCTCTGGAACTATTTGGAGGCCTATAGAAACCCCCCAACAGGGTGACCTCTCCATTCCTGTTTCTAACTTCAGCCCATACTACCTCAGTTGACGAGTCCCCTGACACCCTTTCTGCAAATGTAATACTGCCCTTGACCAGCAATGCCACACCTCCCCCTCTTTTACCATCTTCTCTGTTCTTCCTGAACCATCAAAGCCCTGGAACATGCAACAACCATTCCTTTCCCTGCTCTAACCATTTCTCCGAAGTAGCCACAACATCAAAGTCTCAGGTGCAAGCTCGCCCACCTTATTCCGGATGCTCCTGGTGTTGAACTAGACACCTTCATACCAACATCTTGCTTGCCGATGCCATCTTGCGTCCCGGAAACTTAATTTTGGACCTCCCTACTCTCAACCTTTTCGATACTTAAAAAACAATTTTGGTTCCCATCCCTGTGCTGGACTCGTTTAAACCCACCCTAATACCTTAGCAAATTTTCAACCCTGGATATGGTACCCCTCTGGTTCAGATGAAGACCATCCTGCTTGTAGAGGTCCGGCCTAACCCAGAAAGAGACCCAATTAACCAAGAATCAAAACCCTCTCTCCTGCACCATCCCTGTAACCACGTGCTCAATTCCTCTCTCTCCCTATTCCTTGACTCACTAGCATGTGGCACGGGCAACAAACCAGAGACAACAACTCTGTTCATCTTACTCGAAGCTTCCATTCTAGCTTCTTGAATTTCTGCCTTAAATCACCATCTCACTTCCTACCTATGTCGTTGGTGCCTATGTGGACCACCACTTGGGGCTGCTCCCCCTCCCCCTTAAGGAGCCCAACAACACGATCAGAGACGACACGAACCCTGGAACATGGGAGGCAACACACCAACCGTGAGTCTCTCTCTCGTCCCCACAGAACCTCCTATCTGTCCCCCTAACTATCGACTCCCCAATGACTACTGGTCTGCTTCTCTTCCCATTTCCCTTCTGAGCCGCAGGGACAGATTTTGTGCCAGAGGCCTGTACCACACTGCTTTCCATGGTAAGTCAAACGCCGCCAACTGTATCCAAAACGTTATACATATTGTTGAGGGGAAAGGCCACAAGGGGTCCTTGCAGTGTCAGCCGGTTCCCTTTCCGTCCCTTGACTGTAACCCATTTGCCTTTTTCGTGTAACTGAGAAGTGACTACCTTCCTGTAACTCCTCTCAATCACCCCGTCTGCCTCCCGAATGATCCGAAGTTCATACAGCTCCAGCTCCAGTTCCCTAACGCGGAATTTGAGCGGCTGGAGTTGGGTGAATCTCCCGCAGATGCAGTCAGCAGGGACACTAGTAGTGACCCTTGCCTCCAACGTTCTGTAGGAGGAACATTCAACTGCCCTAACATCGATTCCCACGATTCTATATTCCCAAAGAGACCGATGAAAAAATAAGGAATTAAAAAAAAACTCGTTACCTGAACAATCTGGCGCACAGGTCCTTTATTTTTGGTTAGAGGAGGAGGATGAATGGCAGACACTATCAGTGTAGTGTTTCGGGTAACGCAACCACACAAATATATGGATTCTTCATTAAGTTCATATGCCAACGCCATTGCTTCCTCTTGCAGAGAGAGTACCAACTTAGAAACTCAAGAATATATCGGTAACATTTACGATTGACATTGCATCGCCTGCCTCGACACGATTTGAGACGTTGACTTTGAAATTGATTACTTCTCTCTCCAGTCCTGTAGAACCTTATAAGTGTTAGCCTGATTTTGAGCTTGGTGCAGGAATTGGAGATTATGCAATAATTCAGGTAAAGTTTGCGAACACCAAAGCTTTGTGGTGCGATCACCTGCGAGACAGATGCATAGAGCTTCAGACTGTGTGGGCATTTTAATGAGTGGGCAATGTAATGTAGCTTGAAATCCTTTATGGTAATTATACAATGAGCGGAAGAGTCTTGGGAAAAGTTGATGGGCAGAGAGATCTGGGGCGTGCAGGTCCATTCTACCTGAAGTTTGCTGCACAGGTGGATAGAGTGGTCAAAGAAGACATAAAGTATGCTTGCCTTTATTGGACGGGGTATTGAGTATAAGAGCTGGCAAGTCATGTTAACATTGTACAAGGCATTGGTTCGGCCGCATTTACAATACTGTGCTCAGTTCTGGTCGCCACAATACCAAACAGATGTGGGCGCTTTGGCGAGGGTTCAGAGAAGGTTTACGAGGATGTTGCCTGTTATGTAAGGTGCTAGCTATGAAGAAAGATTGAGTAGGTTGGTTTTATTTTCATTAGATAAAAGGAGATTGATGGGGAACCTGATTGAGATTTACAAAATTATGAAAGGTATAGAGACAAGCCTTTTTTCCCAGGGTGAAAAAAAATCAATAACGAGGGGTCAAACGTTCAAGGTGAGAGGTGAAAAGCTGAAGGGGAACACACGAGGCAAGTATTTCACACATAGGGTGCTGGGCGTTGAGAACGCGTTGCCAGCAGAAGTAGTAGAGGCAGATCCATTTAAGATGCTTCTGACAGATACATGATTAGGTGGGAAGTAGAGGGATATAGATGTGTAGGAATTAACCGAGAGGTTTAGACAGTACATGTGGAACTGCTTAGGCTTGGAGGGCCGAAGGGCGTGTTTCTGGGCTACAAATGTTCCTTGTTCTGTATTCAAACTGGGGAAGACCGTTTGAAATCAAAGTAGCGACAAACTAAGAGAGTGAAATGTGCAAAGGGACTTGATTGTCCGAACTACAAAAGTATATCATTCAGGTAAAACAAAACGTACAATAAAATGTTGACTTTCAAACCAAATAGTTTCGAATATAGGTTCAGGTATATCTCGTGCCACTTGTTCACAGCTTAAATGAGAACACAACTGATTATTATATGCAGCTTTGGCCTACTTATCTGATCGACGATGCAATTGCTTTTAAGGCTCTTCCATTTCGCAATGTCTCTGCTCTCCCAAAAAACCACCATGTCCTTCCTGTAATGTAAAGACCAGAACTAAACGCAGTTTTCCACGTGTGACGTGACGAAACTTTGATAAATCTCAACAAATCACCATGAATCTTAGGCTCGGATCCCTGACCAATAAAAGTAGGCATGGCATAAATTTTCTTTACTACACTATCTACTTGTGTAGGCAGGATCTGGAAGCCATGGACTTGAAATGCCAGTCCCATCTGTACATCAATGTTGTTCGGGGTCCTGCCATTAACTGTATATTTTTCTTTAAGACTTAATCTGCCAAAGTACAAGCCCTCACACTTTCCACTATAAAACAACGTTTGCAACTTCTCTGCCCAAATCCACAACTGATCTATATCCTACCGCAACCTTCGGCATTTTTCTAAAATATCTACAGCTCCATCGTTATTTTTATCTTCTTCAAACTTACGAACGAATTAATCTTGGCTGGACTTTTCTTTGAGAGTTATGCGATCAGGAGTGCCGAGTGATGATCGACAGAGTGGCTGGACATTGGAAACAGTGATGACAGAGTTTAGTTGACAATACATTTCGGTAAGTATAGAACGCGGTGCCGAGTGCGGTTATAATCAACGACAATGACCATGGTCTGCCCCATTCAATGAACACTAATCTCAATTTAAATCCACGACGCCTCCTCTGAACGGTTTGATTCTTTCTGTGGAAAGGGAGACCATTCTTCAGGTTTTTTTTATTATTTAACCATCTGGTCAAACCCATGTTTTCATCTCTATGCATTTTGGAGACACTGGAAACATTGGAATAGGAGAAGACCCATTTGCTCCTTGTTCCTGTTCGGCCATTCAATCTGATCACGTCTGATCATCCAACTCAGGTCACACTTGCAATGTTTTCGTGACATATACGTTGACCCCTTTACCTGACGAACAACATTTACATTCATCCCGAAACCAGTTCATGTTTTGACAGCTTTTGTTTTGCATGTCTATACGTTCCACAGGCTCATCATTCTCGAGGTTCTTCTCAACTCACTCCGTACTAAGGATACTCCGTATTTTTAGACTCTGTGCCTCTGTTTGACTGTCTAGTTATCCAGAATATCCCTCCTGCTTTTACCTTGGCTCATTGCAATGTTGTGGTTTCTATTTGATCCCACAGGATGTTTCGAAATGTGAGTAAATGCACACTTAATAATACGCAGTCTATTCATCCTTCGGTCCCATTATCCAAGGAATCAGTCCATTAAATCATTGTCCCGCTTTCTCCATAGCCAGCTTTTCCATTCTCAGATAAGGAAACAAAAATGCATCTCTGTCTTTTGCTGCGGATACACTCAAAATCATTTTCACTCCCCATTTTCCCATCGTCATCCAATCGATCAATTCAATTCCAAAGAAGACTGTCATTTGCACAAAAAATGTCAAGGCATTCTCTTGTCGGTGATGCTGTCAGATTTGTTTAGATTCGAACTGACCTTCTGTTTCTATTTCAGACCTCCAGCATACACAACACATGGTGTTTTAAATAAATTGAATATCAATGAGTAAACATAGACAGCGAACCCGGACTATCCCCTGAGAAGTAAATTCTGATGTAATCTGGTGCTGTAGCTTCAAATAATTTGTCTGCTACAAACTTGAATAAACTGAAGAATATCCTGAGAAGATAGATAAACAAATGTGTTAAATTAATAGATAAATAAGTTTAATTGCATATTTTATTTCATTCGTCAACTGCTATCTGTTTTTTTTTTGTGTCGCAGCATAAACTGCAGTGTTCTGAAACATCTGAGGAGTTGCAGCAAGAAACACAATTACGGCACAAAGCCCTGAACAAGCAAAGACTTAAAACCCAAATTGTACAACCGCCTCCATAGAGAACACAAAAAGATCAATGATCATAAAATGATGAAATTGTCGGTGAGAAGAGCAAGAAGGATCACGGATTCTCTTGGACTCTTCATCTCTTCCTCACTCCAAGAGTTAGTGCTGCTGACTCTCCAGATTCTCCTGTGAGTTGTGCTTGTCACCAAAATGTGCCTGACGGTCAAAGTATTAAGCATCAGTATCAGGACAAATGGAACATGTGGATTGAGGATGATGTGGATGAATCGATTGCACGAAAGACTGCAAGCCACTGACCATCCAATGTAACCAAATAAAACCACGGGAAGTTATACCTCCAATACCAATGTTCAAGCCGATAATACCAGATTATACTTTTGAAACAAGTGATCACATTCACTGTCCCAGATACCACAACCGCCGTCTCCTCACTGCAATATCGTTATTTCAGCCTTTGGCCAAAAATAAACACAATTCGATCAAACGTGAAAGTGATGGGCGGCACCGTGGCACAGCAGTTAGCACTGTTGCCTCACAGTGCTGGAGACCTGGGTTCAATTCCCGACTCAGGCAACTGACTGTGTGGAGTTTGCACGTTCTCCCCATGTCTGCGTGCTTTTCCTCCGGGTGCTCTGGTTTCCTTCCACAGTCACAAAGATGTGAAGGTCAGGTGAATTGGCCATGCTAAATTGTCCGTAATGTTGGGTAAGGGGTAAATGTAGGGGTATGGGTGGGTTGAGCTTCGGCGGGTCAGTGTGGGCTTGTTGGGCAGAAGGGCCTGTTTCCACAGTGTAAGTAGTCTAATCTAATCTGATGGTTAGCCAGATAGAGGTTAGTGGAGAATACATTCGGATGGCATGGACGTTAAACACAGGGAACAATATCAGGGAGTAAGTTGAAAAAATGATTGGAATCTGGCTCAACATCAGGTCCAGAATAATGAATGAAAGATTTGCGATGGGCATCGCCAACAAGTAAAGAGTGATGCATTCAGATACCCCACATATTCCTGCGAACTAATATGGAAATTGCAATTAATTTGACTTTAAGCAAGGCAGGCAAAAAAAACCGTATTATTCATTAGTCTACAGATTGATTTTCAGAGTGTGAGTTTTTGTCATTCAGTAAGGTTTAGCTGAATGAATTAAATAAATTCTGTGAACGTTTTTAAAATATGAAAGGAACATTCACTTCTCTACTCAATTCGTACGCATGCCTGAGAACAATTTTTGAAAATACAATCAAGTAGATCACCAAGAAATTAGGCTCGAATCACTTGATTACAGCTCCTCATGTCTATGAAGACAATGTAGTAACACTGAAAAGCATTTCACCTCAGGCACTGGAAGATAAATGTTGGTTGGAAATGCAAGGCATTTGCATCGCAGAAATTAAAGACTTAACCTCGAAAGTGTAGCATTACAGGAATTATATATATATATATATATATACACACACACACACATATACATATATATATGTATGTGTGTGTGTGTATGTGTGTGTGTGAGCGCGCGCGGGCATGCGTTTGTAAGAATGGGAGAAAACAGGGGAAAGAGAATTACAAATGGAATACATAAAATTATATGCAGAATAGTTCACAGTTGATTGGTGGAACCGGAACGCAGCCGAGGGGGCGAGAGTTGGTCTGCTAGAAAATGTGGCAAGGTTACTGGGAATGAAAAGGAACTGGGTGCTGGGGATATTGGGAATGAATGGAAGTCAGGATGCCAAGAGTGAGTGGGCACGGTGGAAAAACAACAGTACTTGGAGTGCTGGATTTATGTGGAGTTACAATGGAGTTGGATGCAACTGATGAGTATGGGAATTAGGAGAGCTGAGTGTGATTGGGAAGCATGTGGTAACTACAAAACGTGGAAAAAAAGGTTAGAATGGATTTGCCCGGACTACACAATGCCAGGGGAATGTGGAACGAGTCAACGTGAGGAGAAAAAATGATAACGAATAGACAGATGACAAGAGAATGAATTGACGATGTTGAGTAAGAGGAACATGTAGGGAGCTCGGATTGGCAGCAGAACTGGGAGAGACAGCTGTGCATGAGGGGACAACAGGTTGAGAAGTGAAAGAGGAGTGAAGAGTGGCAGTGGCGTTTTGCATTATCCTTGACAAAAAAGCGAAGAGTGACAGTTTGTTGAAATGATGTGAGTGTGAGGGTTGCACGCGCTGGTAGGAGTTATACATAGCTGAAACAGAATCAAGAGAGGATCCAGTGTTATTCTGTATAAAAGAGTGATGACAGTGTTATCACCGGTATGTCTCTGGCACTGATGTCATGAGCGTGTAAAGACAACACGTCTGGAGAGCCAAAGAAAGTAGGGAAGGCAAAACAGCGAGTTGGAATGGCAGAGAAAAGAAGGGTACAGGAGTCAGAAGTCATTGGGCAGTGTCGATTGCAATGTAACTGGAGGAGATGGCTGAACAAAGAAGAAGGATGAGCCTGGAGAATTTCGTAGCAAACAAAGTGACACCGCTGCAAAATTATTTGAAAGACAAGGAATTATTGCTGCCTATATTACATGACACTGCAAAGGCTAATTTGATAGGCTAAAAAAAACTTCAGACTCTCTCAGTAATATACACATCACAGCATGTCCCATTACCCCAAGGGCCTTTCAAAAACTCACTGAAACTAAAGTGTGATTTATCCAAAAATCTAATGAACGCAACAGTGCAATTGATTGAGAAATGTAACTCATACAAAAAAAAAAGTTCATCGGACTTGTCGTTGTGATTAACATTCCTTTAATGGCACTCTGTGGATTGTGTAATGGTTTCAATGTCGAGCCAAAAGATGAGAGGAAGGAATTGAATACCTCAATGAAACGCATGGCAGAATGAATGGCAGAATTATTAACTAATGTTAATAAAGATACCTACAGTCTGTAACTCGATGGCGAGACTAAACGTGGACTCAACAATAGCTAGGATGGGTTACTAAAAGTAACGGATGATAAAAATCAAACTTTGCATTCAATATGCTGACAAAGGCACTGAAAAAATCCGATAAGTGACCATGACAAACCGCTTTCCATTGTTGCTGAATTGCAGTCTCTTGCTTCCAGATACAGATCCATTGATAGGATATTCCGATTTCTTCATCTCATATTCGGAACTCTCCTCTCCCTCTCTCTGAAGCTGACGATCCCCGTTCCTGTTATAGAAGAGGCTCCAGCTGAACGCTGAAAACAGTCCATATTATTTGGAGAGATAAAGCCTCCAGTAACACAAATACGATCCACGGAGACTGACATTAATTAAAGTCACTCATCACGAGGAGTTTGCATTCGGACCACTCCACAGATTAGGCCTGTATGTCTGCCACACAAGCCTGGCAGTTCTTATTCATTAATTGAAAGACTTTCACATCTTACAAGCAGAGCATTTATGTCGTCTGCTTCTCAACAGTTAACATAATTCCCTCATTCTATTTTCTAGATTTTGCCTCATTGCTGGAGTTTACTGCAAATAAATATCTAAATCCTCTGCAATGTAATGAGCTTTTTGTCCTTAGCAGTGTGTTGCAAACTTTCTTTATCCTCTGCGTCAAAGCAGTATTCAAACACTCACATCCTAGATATTCTAACTTTAATGGTTAATCTATGCTACACATCACTGTTCCCTACAGAAAATTAAACAGTGCCTTCATACGTACTGTCTTTGCTACCTTCATAACTTTCTGAATCTCAGTCATGTCCCCGCTCAGTTTCCTCTGCTCAGAATTTAAAAGAAATGATCGAATTCACAAACACCGCCGCCACTCCGTCCACCACCACCAACCCGTGTTCGGCATCTTCTAGCACTTACTGGTTGCAATGATTTGCTTTTAGCTTCTGATAACTAGTGGACACGATCAAGGGCAAAATCGATAATGAAGCAGACAAAAACATTGAGTAGCAGAGAAGGTCAGGTATTTAACAAAGATTTGTGCTAGAATAACAGTTGCAATGCTTCAACTGGAAGTGAATAACATGATACAAACCAGAACCTTTCACATGTGTGATACGGTTTGGGGGCCACGTTGCCAGCTATTCATGATGAATATTAACATCGAGATAACTGAAGCTGAACGGACATGATCACGGAATTAATTATCAAACCTAGTGTAAATCAGCTTCTCAGATACAAATGCAAAGCCATTCAATTGTAGGAGCTGATGTGAAAAGAATTGGGATCAGTTTACGGAGGATAATTTCATGACCATGTTTACAGATTAACATTGACTGGGAGTCAGTGAGTAGCTTAGCTACCTTGGTTCGTACTGTATCTCAAAATGCGTGTAATTGAAAATATGAACCCATGTCATCACAAAACTGCCATGGATAGCTCACTGGAGCACTTCCTCTGCAATTGTTCTTCTCCGTTTCTGAGTTGGGTTTGCAGTAAATTACCGTCCATCCATTAAGAGTAGACAGCACTGTGATTGCTTGTTCTCTAATTATATCCGCTCATTAACTAATAAAGGGAAAGACAGCATCAAAGTCCCAATGGCATAGAAAATTTGCTTCAATGGCCCGTCATGGCCCTACAGTGGTAAACAAGCTCAAATAATGCGTTAAAGAAATTAACACCAGTCTGGCTCCTTCAATTTCTTCGACACTCTGTCAACATAGCCTCCTCTACAATCAAACTCCCACTGCCTCTCCCCACGCTCTGCCTGCCCACTCTCCCCCACAATCAATTGGTGCCTCAGAATCTTTCGCCCATATTCTGTCTCCCCAGTCTCCAGCTGAAATATTTCTCCACGTGTCCGTCACCTCAATCTGTCGCGCAGTGCGTCCCACCAAATGTACTGCCTCCAATCCAGCATGCCCCTTCTTTTCCAGCAATCTGTCTGCCCGTGTCTCCCCCCCACATTCTGTGTCCTCCCAATCCTTTTCACCCAGTCCCTCCCGATCGTTTGCATCACCGGTCTCTATTTCTGCAACTACCTTTCTCTGTCTTTCTCTTTTTCTTCTCTGGGTGTTTGCCCATCCCGCGCTCTATTACTCAGTGCATTTTCTCCTTTACAACCCTTTAGTCAACAATCATACTCTTGTGGATAACCACGTAATTTTTCTCAAAATCATTTTGTTTAATTTCAACTGTGTGTCAACTTAGTCGTTCTCTGCGTTCTGCTGCCAGAGAATATCAACTCTCATTCAATGTTCACTTCACCTTTGATAGATTTATGACAACTTATTGTCAATGCCTAAGGCAAAATATTGCACTGAAACAACTGCAGCGTTAGTTTAAAAGATAACCACCGTTTTGTTTACTGTTTATAAGACATACCTCATTACTTTGTATAGGAAGCTGAATCGATAAAAGACAATGTTCTGCTCTGTTAAACCAAACAATGAAATTGATCCTGTATAGGTGTTGATTGATGGTTTTGAGACATTTAAAATCCATTGCTTCCATTTGCTTTAATATTCTAATTAATCGAAACATGATAGTGAGGAATCAGAGCCTGAGAGTTCCGCCGATCAAAGTTAATGCTAATGACTCAGTTTGTCTGAGATTTAGTCAGCATTCTGGAAAAGAATACTGATTACAGTGGAACTGCTACATTGAAAATAGATTGCCATTCTTCAACAGATGTTTCTGGCTTGACTCTACTCTGTGAAATCTCTCCTTCCTACAAGATCATGTGTTTGTATTTTCCATTTGCGAAGGGCTGTGTGGATGGGATTTTGCGATAATTAGAACACATTTTTAAAGCTGTGATACCGGATCATTTGGCTTTCCTAATGCATAAATTATTCTAAATTCTGTTTTCTATCGTTTGGGATTCATTGTCGTGATGAAATAAGTTATGTTTTTTTCTTCTTCAAGCGGAGTGGTTTGACAAGTTTCTTCATTCCTGGAATATACACGCTGCACTGAAAAAAAGTAATGGTCTGGACTGTCTTATTCAAAAGTTTTGGCTTGGTCCATCCCATAATATGTTTGTCAGGCAGCTGAACTTCAGTAGAATGGAATCCTCCAAGTCGGTGTATCCCTTAAGCTTTAGTGCATTATGAGGATTAAGAGTTAATTGATACTGGAAATCTGGATACATCGGACATCAAATTCCACCTACCTGAGCGAGATCGACCCATCAGCTGCATAGCAGATTCACCTATTTTCTCGCAGTCAACGTTTTCTGTAATAGTGTTTTCCAAATATGGTGTATTCAGCACGTTTTGGCACTAAGTCCGATCTCCGAAGCAAATGCATGAACTTACGGATTTAGATGATCATGGTTCATCTGCACAGGGGTTTCGTTCAGCGACTGTGGGAAAACTGGTCTGCCCTGCATGCTCTTGGAAGGATGTTATGAAATTTGACAGTGTTCTGAAAATATAAATAAGATTGTTGCAGGTTTGGAGAATTGAGCTATACAGAGAGACTAAAGACAATTAGCTTGCATTTCTTCGCGTGGCAGAGGCTGAGTGCGACCTTGTAGAGATTTGGGGAAATCAGGAGGGGCATGGATACAGTTATGAGGCAAGGCAATTCCCCCGAGGTGAGACAACCCGAAACTCAAGGGTCTAGCTTTAAGATGAAAGGGCAAAGAATAAAAAGGGATCTAAGTAGCAACAATTTCATGCAGAGAGTTGTGTGTGAATGGAATGGGCTGCCAGATTAAGTCCTGGATACTCGTATAATTAGAACATTTGGATGGGGACAGTGACTGGATGGAGGGATACGGGCCAAATGCCGGCAAATATGACGAAACTTATTTCGGATAGCTGATCAGCTGGGACAAGTTGGGCAGGAAGTTGTGTTCCCATTCAGTCTGGCACTATGACGATATGTCTATATGATATGTCCGTGAGTTTAACGATGGTGCAGTAAGATTTTGGAAGTTAGAGGAGCGACACTTGCCAACATTTGTAAATTTCCAGTCTAGTGCCCACATCTTTCAAGTGATTGTGCTTCCAAACGATTGTGTTCATATTCTCAAGCTTTTCTTATTCAAATTTTAATAACCTTTCCATATCACACTTCTTCCCGTCTTTTTCTCTCTCACGCTCACTCTCTCACTTCCTTAATCAATCTCTCATTTGGTATTCCTCTGTAAAAATGTCAGGAATCTGTTAGTTCCTAATGTATCCTGCATGAAAGACAAATATCAGTAGTTACACGGAAATGCATATCTGTTGAGCGATATTGGGTCGTTCAATGCATGGCAGTCAAAACCAAGTACCGAACTACACAAAACCGATTTTCAATACATGAGTCATAGCCATGTTATGCCCTGACTTCACAAGTGTACATCAAAACTAACTTCAATACCTTTGGGGCTTCTGCTCCACCGTCCTCTGGTGATCAGTTCCACCATTCTGTGATTGAATACATTTTCGCTCGGAACTCTGTCGAAATCTCGTACTCTGTACTTTATGTTTATTCCTCTCTGTTATTCATCCCTCATTCAAGGGCAAATATTCATCCTGTCGATGCTACGCATGTCCCTCATGACTTTATATGCCTCAAACATGCGCCTGCACAATATCCACTCCCTCAAGTAAAACAAATTCAGTCTGTACGATTTATTGAAAAATAAAACTCTTCAGCGTCGTCAACATCTCCTCTGCACCCTCTGCAGTGTCATCATATCCCTCCAATAATTCAAATTCGAGAATAGGAAAAAAATCTGAAGATCATACAGTTGCATCATTACATCCAAGCTCTTTAAATCTGCGCCTTGACGAATCGTTTTGATGATGAACTGCGACAAAGGAATGCCCACGGTTGGCGGTAACAGACAGGCATTTGTCTGTTTGACAACAAGACAGAGTTGATGAGTCAGTGTCTGTTTATTTGGCGGGCAAGAATTCCGTAATTCTGTGTGTTCTGATATTGGCTCGTAATGAAAAATGAAAACAATCCAATACCCCAATAATTACTTCAATATTGAGCAACCAGATTTCATGTAACATATCCCAAACCTTTGTAAATGATTATTTACAAAACTTGATTTTCTCCTTCAAACAGAAGACTTAACAGTTTATTAACAATTCATTCAATGATAAATATCATTAACAGACGAATAAATAAAGAACAACGTCAACTGAATGATTGCTGGAACGTAAGTCCAAAATATTCGTTTTCAGCATCCTCAATTGACAGTCAATTGAATGTAGTTTTTTCTCACAATTCACAATTAAGTTCTACTTAAAACAAAACAACTTAAGAATTTATTCGTAATTCATGCAATAAGAAACATTTTTAACAGACGAATAATTAAACACCAACGTCAACGGAATGATTGCTATGACGTAAGTCCAGAACAATTGTTATCAGCACCCACAAATGACAGCCAGTCGATTGGATGTCGTTTTTCTCACAATTATGAATGGAAGAATATATTAACGCTGGTAAGATTACTTAAACGGTTTTCATGTCTGTTTTAAATCATCGAAATAGATAAAGCTCTGAGGCTGGTTTTCTGTAGCCAGCAGATTGGGTCACCTTCGTAATACACAGATGACCATAAAAAATGCACAGAAATGTGTTGCTTCAGTCCTTGCCTCTGTGTTGTCACTCTCATTGTATCACGACTGATGCAAGTTTATGCACGTCCACTTCCCAGACCTTTTTGTTTCCACAAATCTTCAGGATGCATAAACCTTGGTTATAATTCGCTGAGGACCATTTTCACTGCAGTTCATACGATTACAGCATGTGGAAACCACAAACGTCTTCAGAGGACTAGGCAATGCAAATGCAAGAAGAGTTTTCTTCATAATTGTGAGAGTACACAAACAGGGAAGAGAGATTAAAAAAAGAGAAAGGTGATTCCTCACGGAAATCATGGGCATTGTCTTCGCCTCGAGAGTGGATATCATGTCGTCAGGAAATCTCTACTAGGAAACAAGGCCACTTGATATATCGTGTCATTGACGATACTCTGAAGTGGATCATACCCACACCAAGTCCCTCCCCATCCGTGTAATACCGCATTTACCTGAGCTAATTCACCTATTCTACAAAGCATGAGAAACGCTGTACAATTTAGCACGACCAATCCATCAAACTTGCTCATGTTTGGACTGTAAAAGGATACTGAAGCACTCACGCAAACACGAAAACAAATGAAAACTCCATTCAGACAGCACGCCTTAAACCGTGTCCATCGCGTTATGAGGGGCTTCTATGCAATTCACGACAGGTAACAGTTTAGATTTGAATAATAAATATTGTGAAGAAAGAGATAGATATACTTGTGATGAATGAATAGGTGAATGGGAAAAGTGGGAACATGTTTTGATTTGAGTCACCACCCATGAACATATTCGACAGTGAATTGGTGGAAAAGCACAGCAGGTCACGCGGCATCCGAGGAGCAAGGGAATCGACGTTTCAGGTGTAAGCTCTTCATCAGGAATGAGACTTGTGAGTCGAGAGCTGAGAGATAAATAAGAGGATGTAGGCTTGAAGTGAAGGTAGCTGAGAAAGCGATAAGTGAGGGGGAAGTTGACAGGTCAGAGGGGTTACTGCTCCTCGATGCTACCTGACCTGCTGCGCTTTTCCTGCAAGACGCTCTCGACTCTGATCTCCAGCATCTGCAGCCCTCACTTTCTTCATCCAGTAAAATATTGAATGATGGAGTCAGTGTGAACTGCAGAATGACCTTCTCCTGTTCCAGCTTTCTATGTTTACATCAGGAAATGTAGGTTTGATGTAAGTTATTGCCTCTGTCAAACATATAAGTTGTGAAACATTGAGGCCACAGTGCTTTACACAGTGCTTCCACGCGTTAAATCTTGCCAAATCTATCGTTGTTAATTAATACCAACCTCTTTTCTTTGTTAGGTAGTCTGAATTGAAGACAAGCTGATGAATCATGTCTAAAATCACGATGCCTTGTTTTCTGCTGTATTGTTGTAAACAGAACTATGCTGGGAAAATTAACAGAGTTCTGATCGCAGATGCGAATGTCGCTGTGGTACGTGCTGATACTTAAATTAAAAATTGAATTAAGAGTCGCATATATTGTCAATTGTGAAAAAGTCAGTCTTGTCCACTAATGTCCATTATGGAAAAACATCCGCCATGTTGTGGACTATTTGGGACATCAGATCCAGAGCAAAGAGTTTAACTTTTGACTGCCCTCTTGGATATTCAGGATGGGCAATATATCATGACCTAGCTACTTACCCAGTCATCCTTTGAATGATTGTTTTTGAAAATCAAAGCTGATTTATTCTACTGTATCAATTATATCCTGAAATCAGATCAAGCAAAGGAACTTTATTCACCTCTCCACTCTGTTCCCGTGGGAACGGCATGGGTCCACTTGTAAGCTCTGTTCTCCAATCATTTGCATTGGAAACCATCTGCATACAGTTCCAAGAGCAATGGACTCTGAACACATCAAAACTCTATTCTACTGACAGTGGCCTATGTCGCCATGCACAATGTGCTGCCCGTGAACGGCCTGGAAACGTCTCATAAAACATAGAACAGCGCAGAATAGGCCCTTCGGCCCTCGCTGTTGCGCCAACCTATGAACTGTTCTCAGCCCGACCCCTACACAATCTTAAAATCATTCATGTGTTTACCTAACGATTCTTCAAATCTCCCTAATGTGGCTGAGTTGACTACCTTAGCAGGTAGGGCAATCCACGCCATTTACCATTCTCGGCTTAGAGAACAAGCCCCTGACATCTGGTTGAAGTATATCACCCCTCAATTTTTAGTTGTGCCCTCTCGTACAAGCTGACGTCCTCATTCTAGGAAAGGGTTTTTCTCAGTCTACGCTATATAATCCTCTGATCATCTTGTTTGTCTCTATCAAATTCCCCCCTTAGCATTCTTCTTTCCAATGAGAAAAGACCCAGATCTCTCAGCATTTCCTCATACGACCTTGCCTCCAAACCAGGCAACATCCTGGTAAATCTCCTCTGCACCTTTTCCAATGCTTCCACATTCGTTCTGCAATGGGGCGACCAGAGATGGAAGAAATATTCCAAGTGTGGCCGCAATAGCTTTTTGTAAAATTGCAGCATGACATTGCGGTTCTGGAACTCAATCCCTCTACCAGTGAAACCTAACACACCGTATGCCTTCTAAACAGCACTCTCCACCTGGGTGGCAACTGTCAGGGATCAATGCACAAGGACTCCAAGATCCCTCTGCACATCCACACTACCAAGAATTTTTCCATTGACCCAGTACTCTGCTTACATGTTATTCTTCTCAATGTGTATCTCCTCACATTTAGGTGCATTGAACACCATTTGCAAGCTCTCAGCCCAATTCTGCCGTTTATCCAAATCCCCCTGCAACCTGCAACATGCTTCCAAACTGTTCGCTACCCCACCGAATTTAGTGTTATCTGAAAAAATGTACTTATCCATCCACCTATGCCTGTGTGTAAGTCATTTTTAAAAATGACAAACAGCAGTGGTCCCAAAACACATACTTGTGGAACACCATTAGTAACTGTTTTATTCCATCAACCATCACTTGCTGCCTTCTGCCAGAATGCCAATTTCTAATCCAAAGTGCTAAATCGTCCTTATTTCCATGCCTCTGTATTTCTCCATCAACATACTATCTAGAAACGTATCAAAGGCTTTATTGAAATCCAAAAAAACCACGTCAACTGCCCTTGGTCACTTTCTCGAAAAACTCAATGAGATTTATGAGACATGACCTGCCTTTTACAAAACCATGAGAAAGTGAGGAGTGCAGATGCTGGAGATCAGAGCTTAAAAATGTGTTGCTGGAAAAGCGCAGCAGATCAGGCAGCATCAAAGGAACAGGAGAATGAAATCAATTTGTTGGTTGCTCGATGATTATAAAACTTATCTCTCATAAAACTTTCTAAAACCTTTCCAACAGCAGAAATAAGGCTCACTGGTCTATAATTACCTGGGTCATCTCTGCTGCCCTCCTTAAACAAGGGAACAACATTTGCAATCCTCCTGCTCTCAGGTACTAAACACGTAGACGATGATGACTCAAATGTCAAAGACAAAGGCTCAGCGACTTCCTCCCTAGCTGCCCAGAAAATGCTCGGATAATTCCTATCCGGCCCAAGAGACTTGTCTACTTTCACTCCTTCTCGAACTGATAACACCTGTGCATAAATAACCGCGATCATTTCTCATCTCATATCTCGTCACTCATTGTTTTCTTCCGAAATGTTCTACTTTTCCAGAGTGAACAACGATAAGAAATGTTCATTTTGCTGCTCTCCAATGTCTACAGGGTCCAGACGTAACTTCCCATTTCTGTCTTTGACTGGCCCTATTCCTACCCTAATCATCCTTGTATCCCTCACAGACATTTTGAAAGCTTTAGGGTTCTCCTTTATTACATTTGATAAAGACTGATCGTGTCCCCACTTTGCTCTGCTTAACGTCCTCTTTAATTTCTTACTAGCTGATCTGTACCTCTCCATCGCCTCATCTGTACCATCTTGCCTCATCCACACATAAGTCTCTTTCTTCCTCTTAACAAGAGATGCAATTTCTGTACAGAACCACGCTTCATTCACCTTATCACTTCCTCCCTGCCTGACAGGGACGTACCTATCAAGGACACGCAATATCCGTTCCTTGTCTGCATCCCCTTCATTTTCCTACCCTATTCTATGCATCCTAATTCTCGCCTCATCGCATTATAATTGAACTTGCCCCATCAATCACGCTTGACCTGTGACCGCATCGCTAAACTATACATAACTCAATGATGGTCAATCTCTTCAAAGTGCTCACGTTCAACTAAATCAAAAGCATGGCCTGGTTCATTACCAAGTACCAGATCCAGTGTGGCCTCCGCTCTTGTCACCCCTTCGATGTTCTGTGTCAGCAAACCCTCCTGTATACATTGGACAAAAACTGGTCCATCCGACCTATTAGAGCTGTAATATTTCCAATCACTTTTGGGGAAGTTATGGTCCCCCATAATGTCAACTCTGTTTCTTTCACTCCTACCTTGAATATTGTTGCTAATCCCCTCGTCCACCTCCCTGGAAATCTGCGGAGGCCTACACAAAACTCCAAGAAGTGTGACCTCTCCTCTCCTATTTCTAGGTTCAGCCCACACTACCTCAGTAGACGAGTCCTCATCAAAAGTTCTCCCAGTCACTGTTGTATTATCTTTGACTTACAAGGCCACACCTCCTCTTCTTTTACCGCCTTGCCTGTTTTTAATGAAAGATCTAAACCCTGGAACGTGCAACATCCATTCCTCACCCTTCTCTCTCCCTGTCTCCGATATGGCAACAACATCGATGTCCCAGGTACCTATCCATGCTGAAAGCTCACCCACCTTATTTCGGATATTTCTGCCGTTGAAGTGGACACACTTCAGACAACTTCGCTGACTGCCAGTATATTCCTGTGAACCTGAAATCCTGTCCCTGTGTTTCCTACACTCATCCTCCTGTGCAATGCTGTTTCACCTCCGGTTCCTACCCCCTGAGAGCTAGTTTAAATCCACCCAAAAAGTTCCAGCAAATTTCCCACCCAGTATATTAGTACGCCTCAAGTGAAGACGGTCCTTTTGTAGAGTTCCCTTCTTCCCCAGAATGAGCCCCAATGATCCAAAAACCTGAAGCCCTCCCTCCTGCACCATCCTTGCAGCCAAGTGTTCCACCTGATATTTCTCCCTATTCCTTGCCACGGTATCCAGATAAAACACCTTTGTTTGCTCTCAGCTTCCAACCCAGCTCCCCGAACTCCAGCCTTACATCCCAGTCTCTCTTTCTGCCTATGCCGTTGGTACCTCCTTGCACTTGAGGCTGGTCGTCCTGTCCCTTCAGGACCCCAAAGATACGATCTGAGACATCGCGGACACTGGCACCTGCGAGATTACACAACATCCGTGAGTCTGATTCGTTCCCAACAAACCTTCTATCTGAGCCTCTAAGAATTGAGTCCCCAGTGACTAACACACTCCTCCTTTCCCTCCTTCTCTTCTGTGCAACAGGGACGGGCTCTGTGCCAGAGACCTGGGTCCCACTGCTTGCTCCTGTTATGTCGTCACCCTCAACAATATCCAAAACGGCCCCCATGATTTTCGGGGGAACGACCACAGGGGATCTCTCCACTGACTGTTTTTTTTCTTCTTTTGAGCAGTCACTTAGCCTTCTTCTTGCCTAGGAGTAACTACTTCCCTGTAACTCCTATACATCACAGCCTCTGACTCCCGAATGATCCAATGTTCATCCAGCTCCCTTTCCAGTTCCCCAACACGGTCTTGGAGGAGGAAGAGTTGGGTGTACTTCCTGCAGATGTCCTTGGATGGGATCCTATTGACGTCCATGACCTCAAACATAATGCAGTAGGAACATTCTCTCCCTGTACTGTCCTCTCCCTGTTCGTCCCCTCTTCACTGAGTGAAAAAGAGATACTTTCCTGCAATGAACCTTCTTAGAGGAGATGGTGTGTAGGGGGGCCCTACAAAGGTAGCGTCTCGAATTGAGAAGACAATGACATATATAGCAGGATTGAAATAAAAATAAGAAGTCCCTCCTTTCCCAGAAGCCTCTGCTGTCTGACTTCAAAGTTAAAAGCACAAATCAGTGACTCACTGCTCCCAGCAGTCCCCTGGTGCAAGCTCCCGCCGTTCGAATTGCTGCTGCCACTGCCGCTGAAAATCAGAAATGAAGGACTCCCGCGCTGGTGATAAGTTCAAACTCTGTTCTCGTAGCAACTGCCTGTAAACCTATCCCCACTCTATTCTTCTACCAATAGCCATAACCCCATCCTCACTATGGTTTCCTTGCAACGATTTCGAAAACAATTCTCAATCAGTTCCTCAAGCAATGAATTGTGAACCCATCACCACGCTTAGTGACTCACAATAGTGTGAACACATTGCCAGCCTGTTTCCCAGCAATAGGCTTTGGACCCATTCCAATTGTCTTCCCCTAGGAACTGCTTGTGAATACAGGCCCACTCAGTTCCCATTGCTTTGGCCTCATGAGCCCATGTTCACTCTTTCTCGTCACGACCGTTCAGAGGCAATTGCTAGGGGAACAGATTTGTGATATATGACAGGAGTTTGCTACTGGAAGATGGGGCATAGAATAACAGTGTTTTAATAAGGCATCAGGCTGTTTGTGGGAGAACAAGATGGGGATGGATTCTCAGCTGTTGCGAAAGCAAACACGTGGGATGGGTTCACAGGCTGCGACATTTGGAACACTCCGCATTGTGCCTCATTAATTACCTCTTGGCACTAGTACAAATCGATAAACTTTATTCATATATCCAGTCTGTTCTCGAATCTGCGGCCTGTGACCCCTTCATCACTCTGCTCCCCCCGCAACAGCCTTTGAACCCATCCTCGGTCTGTACTCTGAGAAATAGCTGTGGATCGATCTCTCATCTGTTTTCCCGACAAAGGCCTGTTGCCCCTTCCCAACTTCAATTTCATACCATCGGCCTGTTGACCCATACCTACACTTTTCCTCTCGTAATGGCCTGTGAACCCATAACTACTCTGTTCCTCTAGTAACGCCCTATGATCCCGTCGCCACTCTGTTCCTCTGGAAATGATCTGTGAATAGATGTCCAATCTGTTCGCCTAGAAAAGACTGGGAACCAATCATCATTCTGCTCTACCATCAATGGCCTAATGCTCCATCTTAACGTCATTTTGCCAGCAATGACCAATGAAACAATTACTATTCTGTGCTCTGAATTTTGGCCACTGGATCCAATGCCACTCTGTTTTTCAAACATCGACCACAGACTCCATTGTCACTTTCTCGACTCTCAGCAGTTCCGAAACCATTCTGAACCTTTTCTCCCAAATACCGCCGGTTGCCCAAACTCAAATCCGCTTTTGTAGCAATGGCCTGCGAATCCATTCCCCTATCTTCCCTTAGCAAACTCCTGTTACTCTTCCCAACACTGCTCCCCCAGCAACAGCCTGTGAACGCGTCCATCCAATGCTTCCTCAGTAACGAATTATCAAACCATGTTCAATCAACGACGACCTCTGATCCCATCGCCACACAATCTCCTCAGCAACAGCCTGTGGAACAACCTCAACTCGCTTCCCCACGCAGCGGCCTGTAAGCCCACTGACACGATGTCCTCTATGTATGGCCTGCGAAACAATCCCGTCAACGTTCACCTTGTAGTGGCCTGTATTGCCATTCCCACTCGGTTCTCCGAGCATCTGCCTTTGATCTCATTCACATTCTGTTTTCCCAGCAACTGTCTCTGAATCCATCCTCACTCTTTTCCCCTAGCAGGAGCCTGTGTCTCCTTTTACACTGTTCTCCGAACAATGGCATATGAACCCATCTCCGATATTTTACACTTGGAGCGGTCTGTGAACCATTCCCATTATTTTCTGCTGCCAGCGGCCTGTGGCACCATCCCCTATCTCTTGCACTGGTCACTGTCTGAAAACTCATCCGAACTCTTTTCTTGTAGCCATTCCCACACTCGTCTTCTGGCAATGGCCGGTAATCTTATCTCCACTTCACCTTTCTCGCAACAGTCTCTAAAACAAATGTCACCAGCTTCTCTAGTAACGACAGAGAACCCATCCGCGCACTGCGTTCCTCCCAACAACCCGTGAAACGATCGCCAGTTTCTTTCCCCTGCAATGACCTTTGGTAGCATTCCCATTCTGTGCTTCTTGCAACAAAATCTGAACCCATCCCTCTTCTGTTCCCACGGTATTGAATGTGAAACCATCCACATTCTTCTCTCCTCACAGCAATCTACGACATGGTCCACACTCATTTCTCGGAACAACAGTCTCGGAACCTATTCCCAATCTGTTCCCCCAGGAAGGGCTGTGAACCTATCTCCATCCTGTTGGCCGAGCAAGGAATACTGCGCTACCAGAGCTCCATTTTTCATAGCAACAGCCTGTGAAACTCCCTCACTCTTTTCCCCCTGGTAACGGCCGGTGAACCCATCCCCTTTCTGCTCCTCCTGCAATGTGCTGTTAATGCATCTCCACTCTGTTCAGCTCTTTCAGTAATGGTTGTGAACTATTGATCATTCTGATCTGCCAACAATGGCCTGTTGCCCAATCAGAACTCCTCATTCCCAGCAATGGCCTATGAACCCATCACTGCTCTCTTCCTTTAAGAATAGCCTGTGAAACTAACACCACTCAATTCCCCCAGAAGCATGTGAAACCATCCACACTTCGTTCTCTGACCAATGGTCTGTGCACCCATTCCCTATCTAGTCCTCCAGCAACAGCTTGTGACCCCATCGCCACTGTGTCTCCTTACGAAGGGCCTGTGTACATATCCAAAATCTTTTCCTATGACAAAGTCCTATGAACTCATCGTCACACTATTCTCTGAGTAACTGTCTGTGAGCGCATCCCTACCTCTGCTCAACTGACAACAGTTTCTGAACCCATCCCCTCTCAATTTGCCAGGCACGGGCCTTTTGTCCTCATTTCCACTCTGTTGTCCTAGAAACGCTGTCTGAAGCAATCCCCTATTCTGCTTCCAGGAAGAGGACTGTGCCATAAACGCCAATCTGCTCGCCTTGGAACGGGTCTGTAACCATGTCCCAAATTTGTTCTCATAACAATTGCCTCTGGAACAATTCCCTCTCTCTTTTTAAACAATGGTCGCTGACTCCATCCCCACTGTGTTCTCCTGGCAAGGGTGCTGAAAACCTTTCTTCGTCGATTGCTCTAAGAAATTATGTGTGAACCCATTCCCGCGCTGATTGGTTCTCAGCAGCCTGTGAACCCACTGCCAGTCTTTTTCCCTGGTAATCGACATTGAAACCATTCCTATTCTGTTCCCACAGCAATATCCAGTGAACGCATGCCCTCTCTGTTCCCATTGCATTGACCTGTCCCAGCATCCTCACTCTTTTTATCCTCGGAACAAACTGTGGTACGATCTGCAATCTTTTCCACGAGCAACAGACCGTCAACCCATCCCACTTCTCTTCCCTGAGGCACGGCTAATCTCATGTCTACACTGTTCACCCAACCACGGTCTGCTGCACTATCTCAGCTCAAATTTCCCAGAAACAGCATTTGACCCCATTCTGACTCAGGTCCCCTAGAGACCGTCTGTAAACCCTGCCCGCTATGTATCTCTCGCATTGGCCTCGAAACTCATCACCACAGTGTCCTCCGGTTAAATGTTTGTGAATACTTCCCCACCGCGTTTGTCCGAGCAACGTCCAATAAATCGATTCCCAATCCGATAACTTGGCACGAGCCTGTATTGAAATCCCCACTCTGCTTGCCTAGCAACTGCCTTTGATCCCTACACCGCTCGGTCCTCCCATCAGCTTCTTATGAACTCAGCATTACTCTGTTCCCTCCGCAATGGTGTCTGAAACCATCCCCATTCTGTTCCCATGGCAATAGCCTGCGCAACCATTCCACTGTCCGAGCTGCGCCCTGTGAACGATTCCCCACAGCGCTTCCCCAACAATTGTCTTTTTCCCTCACTCAACTCCGTTTTCTACCAACTGGCTGTGAGCTCAACCATAATCTCCTTCCCTAGTTTGGGCCTGTGAACTCATCCCTACCTGTTCCCCTAGTTTGGGTCTTTGAATCTGTCCACACACTGTTCCGTTTACAACGGCCTGTAACAACATCTGTACTCGGTTTGCCTAGCAGACGCCTGTGAATCTCTCCGCAGTCTATTTGCCGAGTAACGGCCTGAGACACCGCCCTCACTCTATTCACTGAGAAACTACCTATGAGCCAATCAACTCAGAAAGGAACATAAGCCTGAATTAAATTGGTGAGACGAAGATTCGGAGGTAGAGGTAATGCAAAACGGAGAGCGAGTGACGGAAAGTAGGCAAGAGTGCTCAACTCCTGAGGTGAAAGCAACGATAGAGTGAATTAAAACCAGTTTATTTGCTCGGGCCTCTGGCACTTCCACTTGTCAAAGGAGCCTGACTTGGGGCTGAATCTGTCTCTCTCCATGTCAACTTCTTCAACACATAGACAAACAGAAATATAGTTTACTTTGTTGGTTGGAACTTATTTAATGAACATTTTTATTGTTTGTAAATTGAAGTAATAGATACAATCATTGGGCTGGCGCCTTTTATCACTGGCTCCTGATTCGAGAGAAACGTTGTAATGTATCCCTGACATGTCCTTTCGGATACATTTGGAAAAAAAAAACAGAAGTGCCTTTAGTCTGTTACCACTGCGACAGGCTGCATCATTGGGAAAACGTTCAACTGAAATAAGAGCAACCCGGATGGATAGATTAATGACTGAATTTAGTTGACCACTATATGTGGGTAAAGGGATATTTCAGCACATACTTCAGCTGATGCCTGAACTTAGTCTGGGTCACGGCATAAATTGCGGTGTTCGTGCAGCAACTGAAGAGCTGTAGCATGAAGCCCAATTGCTGCACAAAGTCGGGGATAATCACTGGAGTACCCACAATAAACCGCATCCGTCTCCAGATGTAATAAACCATTACCGTTGACCATAACACGATGAAATTTGTCGAGATCGCAAACATTAAAATGATGGATTTTTTTCGATTTCTCAATTCTGTGTCACATTGAGAGTCATTAGAATGAGCCCGAAGTCTCCTGCGTGCACTGCTGGCCACTAAAATGTATCTGACGGTGAAAACATTGAGAAGCAGAATCAGGAGAAATGCGAGAGCCGGGGTTAGAATGTGGTGGAGGAACTCGATTGAGACCCAGACATGGGACTTATAAACATCGAGTGTGGCATCACAAAACCAGGGTGCATTCGACAGTGTATACCAAGGTGTGAGCATAAAATACCAGAAAATGTTCTTTAAACAGCTCAGCACAGTCACACTTCCGAGAACAACAGCTGCCGTTTTCTCATTGCAATATTTACTTTTCAGCTTCTGGCAACAAATAGCTAAAAACCGATCAAAGGTGAAAGTAACAGTGAACCAGACGAAACTGTCAGTGGCTGCATGGAGCAGGACGGCGTGGAGATTACAAATGGGGATGGAGGTAAGGATATAAAACTGATCCCAATAAACAATGGGAATGTGTCTCAATACAACGTCAAGGAAAATGACAAGTAAATCTGCCATTGCCATAGCCGAGAGGTAACGACTGACACATGGAGACAATCCACAATCTTTACAAACCAAGACATACACCGTCACCACATTAGCTATGAGGAAGGAAAACAAACAAATTATACTTGAGCCTGGAGGCAAGGTTTTCAGTTTGAATAAGTATTCAGAGAGATTTTCAACTGTGGCACTTAATTCAGTTAAATTGGAACAATTACAACTGAAATAGCATTCTGTAAGGTATGCATTCTTGTCCTATTACACAAGAAACCTTCCCTCCTGAAATATACAGACACACCGATATTAATAGTTGGTGTCCAGAACATTCCCACACACTCAGTCACTCGAGAGCAGAAACAGGTCACTTCTTCCTGTTCCAATACGAAGGGTAAAACCTCTGCTATTCTGAATGATTCTCTCCCAGTTCCTTGAAGATGAACAGAGTTTGGAAATTTTGGTCTTTTAGTCTGAATTGTGGTCGCCCATACATCATGAACAAACGTCAACACAGGGAAAACTAATTCACGTGTGTAATTTAAGTCAAATGAGTTGACTTCAAGACAGTGTTTCCTTCTCCCTGGAATTCAATCTCGTCCTCGAGATCTTATCTTTGTTCAATTTGCTGACACATGAGAGTCAGTTATAGAATGTCCCAGGGAATGTTGAGCACGGATGTTCCGGGGAGTACCGGGAATAGAATGTCTAGAGAAAGGTATGTAATTAATGTTCCAGGAAATTTCAAGTAGAGAATGTTCCGTGGACGATCAGGCATGCAATATCCTGGGAAATATCGGATATAGAAGGCTCTGGGGAATGTCAGGTATGGAACGTTGCGGTGATTGTTAGTTTTAGAATGTGCCAGGGAATGTCGGGTGTATAATGTTCTGAGGTATCACGCTTACAGACTATCCGGTGATGGAATGTATAGAAGGATCCGAGGTATGTTGTGTATGGAATGCTCCAGGAATCTCGGTTATAGAATGCCCTGTGGAATGTCGCATACAGGAAGTTGTCGAGAATGTCGTGTATAGAATTTTCAGACGAATGCTGCTTACACATTGTCCGTGGATACACGGTCAGGGATACAATTTTCTGGGGAATGCCGGATGGGGAAGCTTCCAGAGAATGTGGGGTATTGCACGTTCGGGCAATGTCACCTACAGGTAATTCTGGGAATTTCGAGTATCGAGTTTTCTGTGTAATGTCGGGTGAAGAATGTTCTGGGGAATGACGGGTAGAGAATGTTACAGGGTATGTCGGGTATGGTATTTCCTGGAGCAGATCAATTGCTGAATGATTTGAGAATGCCAGGTTGAGATTGTTCCTTGGAATGTTAGGTATGAAATGTCCCAGGGAATGTTGATTACAGAGTATTCCAGGTTATGTTGACAATGGAACGCTCTGGGGATGCCAGCAGCAGAATTTTCCAGAGAATGTCGGGTACAGAATGTTCTGGGGAATATCAAGAAAATAATTCTCTGGGGAATGCAGAACAGAGAATGAACCGTGGAATGACGGATGTACAGTGCTCCGGGGAAGTGTCAGGAAAGCAAAATTCTGGAAAATGTCGAATACAGAATGTTCGGTGCAAGATGTGTCCCCGGGTGTGTCAGGTATAAAATGGTCTGGCTAATGTCGGTTACAGAATATTACGGGAATGTTGGCTCGAGAATGCCCCCTGGAAATCTTGGATAGAGAGGATTCCGAGGAATGTCCGGTACAGAACATTCCAGAAATGTCGGGCCCAGTATATTCTGGGAAAAATCGGGAACACAATGTTCTGGATAAGCAGAAGTACTGAACGATCCATGCACTGACGAGTTTGCAGTTTGCTGGCGAAGTTCAGAAGTAGAAAGTTCTGTGGAAGGCCGATTATGGAACGTTGGAGTAATGTCAGGTATAGAATGCAATGAGGAATGTCGTGTATTGAACTTTCCGGGCAATGTCGGTCACAGAATGTCAGTTGCAGAATGTTCAGTAAATGTCAGGTCTGACATTTCCTGGCGAATTTCAGGTATAGAATGTACCAGGGTCGTCGGGTATAAAATGATCTGGGAATGTTGAGCACAAAATCTTCCGGACAGTGTCGGGTAAAGAAGGCCCCGAGGAGTATCAGGTGCAGAATTTTCTGAGCATAATCGTCAACAGAATGCTCTGGCGAGTCTTGGCAATTTTGAGTATGGAATGTTCGGGTGAATGCTGGGTAGAAAACGTTCTGAAGAATAGTGAAAATAGAATGTTCGGCAAATGTCAGGTAAGAAAATGTTGTTAGTGTCGGGTACGCAATGTTCTGGGTGCATTTGGAAGAGAATTATCTGAGGAAGGTGGGGTCCTGATCTTTGTTTGGGGAATGCAGTGTCCAGAATGATCTAAGCACTGCTTTTTAAAAAAAATAATCCGGCAATGTTGAGAAAATATTGTTCCTGGAAGTGTCAGGATACTATGATCTGGGGAATGTCGGTAACACAACGCCGGGGACTCTCAGGTAGAGAATGTTTCGGGAATGTCGGGTCTAAGAATGTCCTGGGCAATGTCTGTCAAATAATGTTCCGAATTACATCCTTTAGAAGAATATTCCGTTAATGTTCGCGGTCTTGGGGCTTGCAGCTACAGAATATTCCAGGAAATGTCCGGAATGGAATATCCCAGCGAATGTCAGCTACAGAATGTCTCGAGAATGTTGGCCCAGCATGCCTCAAGGAATGTTGGATATATCATTCTCTGGGGAATGTCAACCAGAATGCTCTGGCAATATTGGGTACAGAGTGTTGCTGGAAATATCAGGTTCAGAATTTTCCATGAGTGACAGGGACAGAAGGCTCCAGCGAATTGTGATTAAAAAATGGTCTGGAGAATGTCCACACGAGAAATTTGGGTTGCTGTCGTGTGTAGATGGTTCTGGGAAATGATGGTTTATAGAATATTCGAGATACTGGATTGTGCGTTATGTTCTTGGGAATATTGGGTATAGAATGTTTGGGGGATGTTCTCTTATAGAATGTGCAGGAATGTCGGGCAGATAATGTTTTAGGCATTGCCTGTGTAGAATGTTCCATGGACTGTCGTTTTCAGAATATTCTCGGGAATGTCACGTACTGAAATTTCTGGTGAATGATCGTTGCAGAATGTCTGGGAAATGTCTGGTGTAGAATGATTTAATGACTATGTGTTACACAATTTTCTGGCAAGTGTCTTGAATAGAATGTTCCGGGGAATATCTGATATCAAACCTTCTGAGGGATGGTGTAAGAACATTACAGGGGTTGAGGCTGTGCTACCCTCCCCTGTTATTTCTAAGTGTTTGTTTTGGGTCTGCTTGCTCTACGGTTACTGAGTGCTTGACATTTTAATTTCGGATGTCATCTCTGTCTGTGTTTCTTCAGCGCTTATATGTTTGATGGCTTTGCAGTCAGCGCCAACACACTCGATGTCCCTTCATACCTTCACCTGTTAATCACTCACTGTCTCTGTATTCTGTGAGCGCTCCATCTCTCTCTCTCTCTGTTTTTACCTTGAAAACCAAACTACCGCACTTGTAAGTCAATCAAAGACGTCCAGGACGCCTTGGGAGCACGGACATCCACCCTCTGCAGGGATACTTCAGCTGTGGGAATTGGGCAACTCTAACCAACGATCCGGTGCGAACGATCCGGGGCGAAAAATGAACACGACTACTCAGGAAAGGCATGGTTATTACGTGAACTTCAAGATCAAGGTAGATGTTCTGACTACACCTGCATCACCGGCAGACAGTATGCTAATAGACACAGTGGACAGGCATTACGTTGACCCCTGCAGAGGGCACCGAACTGAAGGTCTCAAGGAAACTGATCATGTGCGGAGTCATGTGGGACATCTCCGGGGTTCAAAGGGATCCCTCACAGGACACTGTCAACATGCTGCAGTGTCTCGCGATATTATGCGACGCTGCCAAACGCCTTCAGTCCCCTGGTCAACAGGAGACAGAGAATGTAGTGGAAGGGAGTTTCTCAAAATGGAGACCTGCCACCAGTGGTGTTTCAAAGGAATCCATGCTGGGACAACTGTTTTTTGAGATACATATGACTTGGAGGAAGGAATCGGTTGCCTGATTAGCAAATTCGCAGATGATACAAAGATTTGTGGAGCAGAAGGTAGTGAAGGGGGCTGTCAGAAAATACAGCAGAATATAGACAGATTGTAGAGGGGGACAGAGAAATGGCAGATAGATTTCATTCCACGCAAAAGCTAGTTCATGCATTTTGGAAGATATTTTCAAGTGCGATGTATACAGAAAATTGAAAATGTTCTGGCGAAAATTGACGTAGAGAGGGATCTGGGTGTGCAAGTCCATTGTTTCATGAATGTGGAAACGCAAGTCAGTGAAGAGGTCAGGAAAGCATTTGGCATGCTTTCCTTATTTGACGGGGCATTGAGTACAATAGCTGGCAGGTCATGTTCCAGTTGTATAGGATGTTGGTTCGGCCGCATTTGGAATACTACGAAATGACCTCGTTGCCACATTTCTAAAAGGGTGCAGATGCTTTGGAGAAGCTGCAGATCAGCTTCACCAGGATAGTGCCTTATATGGTGTTCGTTAGCTATGAAGAGAAGTTAAAAGGATTAGGATTATTTTCATGCAGTAGACGGTGGTGGAGGGGAGACAAGAAAATGATGAGAGCTATTGAAAGTGTGAGCAGCAATTAGTCTTTTTCCCAGACTATGGATCTCAAATTATAGGGGTCACGAGCTCAAATTGAGAGTGGAAAGGTTTAGGGGAGATATGTGTCGAAAGCTGTTTATGCAGTGAATATGGGTTGCTGGAACATGTTGCTAGCGGAGGTTTGAGAGATGGAAACAATAGTGTCATTTTCGATTTATCTGGACAGATACATGAATTGCATGAAGTAAAGGGGTAGATATAGAACATAGAACATAGAAGGATACAGCGCAGTACAGGCCCTTCGGCCCTCGATGTTGCGCCGACCGAATCCTACCTAACCTATACTAGCCCAATAACTTCCAAATGCCTATCCAATGCCCGCTTAAATGACCATAAAGAAGGAGAGTTCACCACTGATACGGGCAGGGCATTCCATGAACTCACAACCCGCTGTGTGAAGAATCTACCCCTAACATCTGTCCTATACCTACCACCCCTTAATTTAAAGCTATGTCCCCTAGTAACACCTGACTCCATTAGCGGTAAAAGGTTCTTAGTATCTACCCTATCTAAACCCCTAATCATCTTATACACTTCTATCAGATCTCCCCTAAACCTTCTCTTCTCCAATGAGAACAGCCCCAAGTGCCTCAGCCTTTCCTCATAAGATTTTCCTACCATTCCAGGCAACATCCTGGTAAACCTCCTCTGCACTCGTTCTAAAGCTTCCACATCCTTCCTATAGTATGGCGACCAAAACTGCACACAATACTCCAGATGAGGCCGCACCAGAGTCTTATACAACTGCAACATGACCTCAGGACTCCGGAACTCAATTCCTCTGCCAATAAAGCCCAGTACACCATATGCCTTCCTCACAGCACTATTTACCTGGGTGGCAACTTTCAGAGATCTGTGTACATGGACACCAAGACCCTCTGCTCATCCACACTACCAAGTAGCCTACCATTAGCCCAGTAATCCATCATCTTGTTATTCCTACCAAAGTGAACGACTTCGCACTTAGCTACATTGAATTCCATTTGCCACATTTCCGCCCAGCTCTGCAACTTATCTATATCCCGCTGTAACCTACCACTTCCTTCCTCACTATCCACAACTCCACCGACTTTTGTGTCATATCTTTAAGAAAGAGCTGGCAGGTTTAGATAGAGGAGATGGATTGGGACACACTTGGACGCACGAAGGGTCTGTTCCTGTGCTGTGACTTTCTTCGTTCTTTGTTTTTTATTTATCTCTGAAATACGTATGGTGCTTCCCTCTGCGAGGAAGTGTGTAAAACACGGGTTTAAATTATTTGCTTATTCCCTTTGAGCAATTCCCCGGTCTCACCTTCCTGGTGTCCCATATCGACTATCCTCACTTTGTTTCTTCCAAGTGTTATACACTCATCTTGAATTACTTTTTAAAGGTACAGAAAAGCTCCTGTGGGCTTTTCATTACTTTCACTCAGTTTACTTTCATAATATGTTTTCTTCCATTTTTTTGAAATATGTCGTATGCTTCTCATTCCTAAAATAAAAGTCACATGTCTGGCCTACGCTAGTGCACACCAATTTGTGATTGAGTGGACTACATGACAGCCTTCGCGAACCATAGATGATTGATCTTATTTTCCAACCCTTCTTTTTGAAAACCAGCAATCATTCCTGAGCAGAATGAAATATCTGCTGAGGCGTTTGCACCTGCACAGCCACTGAGCTTCTCCTGGATTTATTTTCACGTTCTGATTTAGATGAGTTGTAAGGCAGAAAGCTGCAGTTTAGATTTCGGTTGTTTTCAATCATTTGCATGAAGGAACACGTGATCAGCTGAGAATGACAGAATTTTAGCGAGTTTTGAGGAGATTTGTAGCTCAGCTTAATCTTCTGGATGTTGATTATGTCGGTGAGCCGGGAGGTTATTTCCAACCGTTTCGTCATCCCATTAGGTATCATATTGAGTGGGCCTCAGGCTAAGCAGTGCAAATGATTCCTGATTCCTATTTATATGTTTGGATTTCTTTGGGTTGATGATGGTATTTCCTGTGTTGATATCATTTCCTGTTCTTTTTCACAGGGTTCAGAAGATGGGGTGTGACTCGATCTGTTTGTTGATTGGGTTCTGGTTGGAATGTCATGCCCATAGAGATTCTTGTGTGTGTTTCTGTTTAGCTTGTCCAAAGATGGATGTGTTGCCACAGTCGAAGCGGTATCCTTCTTTATGTCTACTGAAGGATGCTAGTGAGATAGGGTCATGTTGTTTTGTGGCTTGTTGTTGTTAATGTATCCTGGTGGCTAGTTGTCTGCCTATTTGTCCAACGTCGTTTTTGTTTACAGTTCTGGCACGTTATTTTTGTAAATTACAGTAGTTTCGCTTGTTTTCTGTATATGGTCTTTCAACTTCATTAGCTGCTGTTTTTGCGTGTTGTTAGGTTTGTGGGACGGTATCATGTGCACTGCTTCGCCTGAGTCCCAGTGAAGATGTTACCTAGTAGGGTGACGAACTGTCTGGAAATGAACCTCCCTGCTCAGCGATCAAACCTACATGCAGTGACTGAATTTTTCCATTTCCTGGACGTCACAGTGGAAAGAAAGGACAAGGGAGAACTACAAACCTTCTTATACAGAAAACCAACAAACACTGACCAAATACTCAACTACACCAGCAATCATCCCAACACACACAAACGAAGCTGTATCAGAACACTATTCCAACGAGCCACCACACACTGCAGCACAGACTAACTTCGAAAAACAGAGGAGAACCACCTGTATAACGTATTCAAGAAGAAAGCATACTCAAAAAACACAGAGTGCATATTCCTCAAGAACAAACCACGATAAGCAGACAAAACACAGCCCGAAACCCTAACCACCTGACCTTATGTCAAAGAAGTTTCAGAAATGACAGCCAAACTACTGAGACTGCTCGAAATCCCATTAGCACACAAACCAACCAACACTCTCAAACATAACCTAACAGACTTAAAAGTTCCAGTGCAACCCATGGACAAAACCATCTCTTAAATTTCATACAAGGACTGCCGCAAACACTACGTAGGACAAACAGGAAGAAAGTTAGCCACTAGGATGCATGAACACCCGCTAGCCACAAGAAGACACGACCTCCTCTCCCACATAGCCCTACACACGGATGAAAAAAAAGCTGAAACTCGTGCCCCTTCATCTTTTCCTTCCTCACTGTCCAAGGCCCCAAACAAATCTTCCAGGTGAAGCAACATTTCAGTTTACACTTTCAATTAAGACAATTTCGACTGGGACAACACATTTATCTTGGGACAGGCTAAGCAAAGACATGCCAGAGAATTCCGAGAGGCCTGGCATTCCAGCCACAACGCCATAAACAAACACATAGATCTAGATATCATCTATCAACCCCTCAGGAAACAAACTGGAAATGACATCTCCACAAACACCAGGAACCCCATCCTGGAGAAAGATATAAATAGAAAGCAGGAGACAACTTGGAGGTCGCTTCACTTGGAGGTCGCCACTGATGATGTTACCTAGCCAGGTAATGAAACGTCTGGATGTCAAACCTACAGCTCAGCGAGCAAAACTAAACCCTAAACCCCTTTCCCCCTCTTTCTTATTTCCGGTAGATGATGCCACATTCCACTGGGGAACTTCTGACAACATCTTCTTTTCTGTCAACGAGAAATCCCGACAGCACGAGTGGACTAAGCCTTCAGCTGTGACTGACACATCACCCTCTCTTCTGTCCTGAATATTCCCCTCGTTTACCGAAAAATGATAGAGATCCCCTTGTCCTTATTTACCACTACACTGCAGTGCACATGCACAGAGTCATCCTCCGCCACTTCCATCAACTTCAGAAGGAAAACACGATGAAACCCTGCTCCCCTCCCAATCACTGTCAGCATTTCACTGGAACCATTGCCTCTGATATAACTTCCATCATGCTGAGTCCTTTCCAACTCACCCATGGTAAGTTCCCATGCAATTCCGGAAGCTGAAACTCGTGCCCCTTCATCTCTCCCTTCCTCACTGTCCAAGGCCCCAAACAAATCTTCCAGGTGAAGCAACATTTCAGTTTACACTTTGAATTTAGACAATTGTCATTACTGCACACAATGCAATCTTCTTTACATTGGGGAAGCTAAACAAAACTTGCTTTGAGTAACACCTGCACTCTTTCTTTCTGAGCAACCCTGTCCTTCTCATTGATTCCCATTTCAATAAGCTGCCTTGTTCTCATACTAACATTTCGGTCCGTGGCTGTGCAATGTCACAATGAAGAGGGGAAGTTTCCGAATTTACCCTCCCACACCTTGTCTCAGTAAAATCCCTCGAACTCAGCACCGCCTTCCTAACCTGCAATCTTCTTCCTGACCTCCCCGGCACCACCCCCACTCTTGCCCTCACCTTGACCTCCTTCCACCAATCGCATTTCCAACGCTCCTCCCCCACGTCCCTCCTCCCTACCGTTTATCTTAGCCTGCTGGACAGACTTTCCTCATTCATGAAGAACGGCTCATGCCCGAAACGCCGACTCTCCTGCTCCTTGGATACTGCCGGAACTGCTGTGCTTTTCCAGCAACACATTTTCCGCTCTCATCTCCAGCATCTGCAGTCCTCACTTTCTCCAATGAAGAAAAAACAAAGCTCGATTAAAACGTGACTTTACACGTTGGTACCTTAGAGCCTGGAGGAAATACTGTTCAATTCCTTAGCTTCACAGCCTGACCCTATTATGACTGTGATCCGTCTTCAAACGATTGTTCTGCCCGTTCTCCCGATCACCATTTCTTGTTTGTATTGCATTCAATAGAGAAGATCGGGGAATACAACTGCAAATCCTTGCTCAGTCAGGCAAAAGCGATGAATTGAGAGACACAGTACAACAAGCCATAGATATTAGAAAGCAACAAACACAGAAATTAATTAAAAAAAGGACTTGACCTGCAGAAAAAAACCCAGACAAACTTACATGAAATAACAACACTGACAACTCAGAAGGGTGAAAAAAAGAACTTATCTGACCGACACTTAACAGACACTCAAAAAGCCGTCATACTCAGGGGATCAAATTGCAACTGCCAGGATGCGGACTAGAAGGATTTCGTAGCAGCATTAGAAACAAAACGAAAAGACAAACAACTCACAGAATAAACCAGAAATCCATCCAACCGGTAGTCGCATCAACATTATGCAGAAAAAATGGAAGGAAACACACACAATACACAAGAATGGAAAGCACTGGAAAGACTTAAAAAAGATAAAATACATTGTTGATCTTACCTGCAGACAAAGGACGCTAGACAGCCATTCTGTATCGAAGAGACTACAAGGAGAACGTGATCACACTACTTACAGATACCAATACTTAGGAACAAGTGACGATAGACCCGAACTGACAACTAGTGAACTGAAGCGCAAACCTCCTCACACAAAAGTCAGAAGTCTCGAGAAATAAATAAGATCGACTTCTAATAAATGAAACCAGTTGCATCCAACACACCACTCTTCTATGGATTATGATAATTCACAAACCAGGAGCCCCGTTAAGAGCCATAGTCTCACTAACTGGAACACCAACATACAGATTGCCAAAGGTGCTCCGCCAAAGACTAAAGCACTTAGTCGAAGACACACGCCACTCCATCCACTCCGCCGAAGATGTCCCGAAGGCCATCAAAGGCACTAAGATAGAAGAGAATGAAATAATTGGCTCGTTTGATCTAACAGCCCTGTTTACAAAAATCAACATTAATTTGGCCACTGACTACACTATTAGTCGACCCAATGACGCAGTCAGCAATTATGACTAACTTCATCAAAAACGGCAGTATCACCAAGCTAGTGGACCTATGCATTACTGCACACTTTATCTTCAACAACGCAATCTACAGTCAAACCAATGGAATACCCATGGGACCACCAATATCAGGGTTCTTAGCAGAGGCAACAATGCAGCGACTAGAACAAATAGCTCTGCCAAACATTCAACTCAAACTTTGCTTAAGCTCCGTGGATGACACCTTCGTGATCACTAAACGGAACAAATGATAGGAAACCTTCAAGACCATCAACAATCCGCTCTCTTGCATAAAGTTCATGAAAGAGGATGCACTTAACATTAACTTCCATTCCGAGATTTCACAGTCGAGCGAACATCCAATGGGGAATTTCAAACAGCGTCTACAGAAAGACAACACAGAAGGAACAAATATTGAACCACAGAAGCAATCATCCCAACATCCGCAAACGAAGCTGCATCAGAACAGTATTTCAACGAGCCAACACACACTGAAGCGCAGAGGAATTCCGCAGAACAGAGGAAAATCAGCTATAACATTTCTCCAAAAAGAATGGGTTCCCAATGAACACAATCCGCCGATTTCTCAGCATCAAACCCAAATAAACAGACAAAACACGTCCGGAAACCCTAGCCATTCACCCCTACATCAAGGTTACCACTGAAATGACGACCAGACAACTCAGACAGCTTGTCAACGCAGTAGCCAACATACACACCAACATACTAAAACAGAGGGTAACGAACTTAAAAGACCCTATACAAACAAAAAGCAAAACTGATGTCATTTAAATAAAACACTTCATCTTCTTTACGAACCCTTCTTTTTGTAACAAACACTACATTGGACAAACAGCCAGAAAACCAGCCACCAGGATAGATGAACACCAACTAGCCACAAAAAGACGTGACCCTGTCTCATCCATATCCATATATATGGACGAGGAAGAACACCACTGCGACTGGGAAAAAAAACATCTATTCTTGGACAAGCCAATCAAAAATACGCACGACGATTTAGAGAAGCATGGCATGCCAATGGGAACTGTATCAGCAAACACATCGAGTTAGACCCCATCTACCACCTCGTGAGTAAAGGAAGTGGAAGTGAGTTCACATAGATAATAGAACAAGACAGCGCAGAACAGTCCCTTCGGTTCTCGATGTTGCACCGACCTGGGAACTCGTCTTAGCACGTCCCTATACACTATCCCAAAATCATCCTTGTGCTTATCTAAGGATTGCTTGAATCTCACTATTGTGGCTGAGTTGACGACATTAACAGGGAAGGCATTCCACGCCCTTACCACTCTCTGCGTAAAGAACCTTCCTCTGACATCTGTCTTAAATCTATCACCCCTCAATTGATTCTTCTGCCCTCTCGTACGGGCTGACGCCATCATCCTAGTAAAATGTCTTTCACTGTCTAACCTATCTAATCCTCTGATCGTCTTGTATGTCTTTATCAAATCCCGTGTTAGCCTTCTTCTTTCCAATGAGAACAGACCCAAGTCTCTCAGACTTTCCTCGTCAGACCTTCCCTGCAGAACAGGTAATATCCTGCTAAATATTCTCTGCAACTTTTCCAGTGCTCCCACACCCTTCGTGTAATGGAGCGACCAGTATTGTACACAGTATTCCAAGTGCGGCCGCACCAGAATTTTGTATAGTTGTAGCATGATATTGCGGTTTCAGAACTCAGTCCCTCTACCAATGAAATATAACGCATCATATACCTTCTTCACAGCACTATCCACCTGGGTGGCAACTTTCAGGTATCTATGCACATAGATCCCTCTGCACATCCACACTGCCAAGAATCATTCCATTGACCCAGCACTCTGCCTACCTGTTATTCTTCCCAAAGTCCATTGACCTCCATTTACCAGCTCTCAGCCCAATTCTGCAGTTTATCCAATTTCCCCTGCAACCTATAACATTCTCCACCTCTATCCAAACCTCCACTGACATTATTGTCGTCTGCATAATTACTAATCCATCCACCTACGACTACGTCTAAGCCATTTATAAAAATAACAAACTGCAGTAGTCCCAAAACAGATTCTTGAGGCAAACCACGAGTAACTGGACTCCAGACTGAATACTTTCTATCAAAAACCACAGGCTGCCTTCTTCCAGAAAGCCAGTTTCTAATCCAAACTGCTAAATCACCATCAATTCCATGTCTCGGCATTTTTTCCATCAGCTTACCATGTGGAACTTTATCAAAGATTTCACTGACGTCCACGCATACCACGTCAACAGCCCTAACCCATCTACATGCTTGCTCACCTTCTTAAAAGTTTTTGAGACACAACCTGCCATTGATGAAACCATAGTGCCAAGCTGAAATCAAATTGTTGCTTGCTGGATGATTTTAAGTTTTATCTCTTATAATACTTCCAAAGTAAGGGTCACTGATCTGTAATTAACTGGTCATCTCTGCTGCCCTCTTTAAACAAGGCACACATTTGCAATCCTCCAGTCCTCAGGTACTAACCCTGTAGAAAATGATGACTCAAATATCAAAGCTAACGGCTCTGCTATCTCCTCTCTCGCCTCCCAGTCAGTCCTCTGATAAATCTCATCTGGCACAGGGGACTTGTCTGCTTCCACTCCTTCGAGAATCGATAAAACCTGTGCCGAACTAATCTCGATCCTTTCCAGTTTGATATCTCGAACCTCATTCTTCTCCACTACAATATTCTCCTTTTCGTGAGTGAAAACCAATGAAAAATGTTCGTTTAGCATCTCTCCAATCTCTACAGGGTCCACACTCAACTTTTTATTCCGTCTTTGACTGTCCTTATTCCTACTCTCGTCATTCTTTTATTCCTCACATACCTATAGAAAGCTTTAGGGTTCTCCTTTATTCTATTTGCGAAAGACTGCTCGTGTCCTCTCTTTGCTCTTCTTCACTCTCTTTTTAAATCCTTCCCAGCTGATGTGGAACTCTCTATCTCCTCAGTTGAACCATCTTGCCTCATCAACACATAAGCCTCCTCCTTCTTCTTAACAAGAGATCCAATTTCTGTAGTAAACCACAGTTCCCTTAACTTATCACTTCCTCCCTGCCTGACTGGGTCATACCTATCAAGGACACGCAATATCTGTTCCTTAAATCAGCTCCACAGTCCATTTTCTGCATCCACTGTATTTTGCTACCCCATTCTATGTATCCTAATTCTTGCCGAATCGATTATAATTGCCCTTGCCCCATCGATAAATCTTGACCCCTGCTTGGCTCTCTCTCTCTTATTCCTGATGAAGGGCTTATGCTCGAAACGTCGAATTCTCTATTCCTGAGATGCTGCCTAACCTGCTGTGCTTTGACCAGCAACACATTTGCAGCTGTGGCATGTACCTATGCATTTGCATCGCAGAAACAAACGTATGTGGATTATGGTCACACTCGCCAAAGTGCTTACAGACAACTAAATGAAACACCTGGCCTGGTTCATTACCAGCTCCAGATCCAGTGTGCCGTCCCCTCTTGTCGGCCCTTCGACACATTGGACAAAAACTGATGCATCCGACATACTATAGCTATAAAATTTCCAGTCAATTTTGGAGACGTTAAAGTCCCCCATAATGACCACCCTGTTCCGTTCACCTCTACTTAGAATAATTTTACTAATCATCTCTTCCAACCCCCTGGAAAACTACGGAGTCCTATAAGAAACACCAATCAGTGTGATCTCTCCTCTTCTGTTTCTAACCTCAGCCCACGCTATCTCAGAAGACGAGTCCTCATTAAACATTCTCTCAGCCACCGTTATATTATATTGAATTAATACGGCCACACCTCCCCCTCTTTTTCCACCTTGCCTGTTTATAATGAAAGATCTAAACCCTGGAACCTGCAACATCCATTTCTCACCCTGCTCTACCCATGTCTCTGAAATGGCGACAGCATCGAAGTCCCAGGTATCTATCTATGCTGTAAGCTCACGTACCTTATTTCAGAACATGCATCACCAGACGAAATGACATCAACAACCCCAAAAAACCCAAACATATAAATAGAAAGCAAGAGTTATCAACAGTCTTCGCCTGAGGCCGACTGAACATGTTACCAATAGCGTGACGATACAACTGGAAATGAATCTTCCAGCTCAGCGAGCAAACCTGCATCCTGAGAAAATCTTTTCCCCAAATTCACATCTCAATTTACAGCTATTTTAGTTGTATTTCTTTTTCACCCACAATAGAAAGGGCATGTCTTTTGCATGTCACATCCTGGTGTTCTGTTTCCTGTCACTATGCCTCCGATGCTGACAAGGAATTAAAAAGCTCATTTTCAAACGTTTCCAGTTCTGATGTAGAGTGACGCTGGACGTTAAGCGCTAACTCTGTTTCTATGACTCCGAAGATGTTGCCAGACTTGATGAGTTTTTTCGAGAAGAGAAGAGGACAAGATTTCAATCAGACTAACGCCTGTGGATACTGGAATTCTGTATCATAAATTAAAATTGCAGGCGAAACGAGAAGCATTGAAGCTAATTCACTGGGTCAAAAATATTAACTCTGCTTTCACTCCTCAGATGCTGCCAGACTTGCCTAGGTCCACCAGGCACTTTTGTTCTTGATGAAGTTTCAAAGACGCGAATCCACGCTGCTCAAAAGTCCTGTCCAACACGGAGTACGATACACCAAAAAGTGAAAGATGACAGAAGGTGCAAAACAATGTTGTTCTGAAATTGGATAAGCCTGGTATTCATGACACAACAGAGCTCTGAATTATGGTTAGCGAGAGTTGCAGGGGGAAACGCATTAAAATCAGATGCTGAAGATGGCAGTACTGGAGAGAAGGTCTGCAGATGCTGGAGATCAGAGCTGAAAATGTGTTGCTGGAAAAGTGCAGCAGGTCAGGCAGCATCCAACGAACAGGAAATTTGACGTTTCGGGCATAAGTTTATGCCCTAAACGTCGATTTCCTGTTCCTTGGATGCTGCCTGACCTGCTGTGGTTTTCCAGCAACACATTTTCAGTACTGGAAAGAAATAGATTCAGATAAATATATGAAAGAGTTTTGAGGAATGAGATAAATCGTTGTGACAAAGCAACAGGATTCCTCCATTCTGCCTCCTCAAGTGTATACAATGTAACTGGAAGAGATGGATATCCTGGAAGAAGATGACCCCATTCAGCCTTTTGAGCCTGTTGTAGTGAAATTGGGGAAGGATAGAAAACTATTTGAGTCTTTTAATGGGGAAGTTGGAGATCGGGTTGACACGTGTCTACTCTATGCGAACTGCAAGAGAACAATCATCCGTCAATCCCATTTCAGGGATACAGGAGGACACTTTTCAGTATCTCGAGCCTGTTATGTAGGTTCAAAAGCGGACCCTTCAGACCATTGAACTGTTAGGTAGTAACAGATAGATTGCATCAGCCCGAATCCTCTGAAACATTATCAGGAGTAGGAACCGAAGGCCTTGAGTGTCTTACTCAGGACAAACCTGCCATTGAGACAATAATATTGAGACACCAGGAAAACATTTAGCTCATCAAGTTTGCAAACCAGAAACAGAATGAGCCCACTCAGCCATTCATGCCTCTTATAAAGTAATCGGAACAGTTATTTTATGCCTTTTGACTGTTACCCAGGAAGTGAAAGGAAACGTTGACGTTGTAGAAAAGGATGTGTCTTCACTGGTGAGTAAAGAGTTTTGTGCAAATTGTTTAAGTTAAAGACGCTTGATTAGAATCCATTTCTAATGAATAAATAAAAGTAGGTTTCCAAGGTCACCCAGAATATGTCACAGACAGCACAGTTTTATATGCGTGAGTTCTGTAATGACGTGCAAAGAAATTAGATAATGGAAAGTATCCGAGCTTCTAGAAGGTATTAAATAAAGTGCTGAAAAGCCAGTTAAATGATAAAATGAGTGCACATGGAGTTAGAAGAAATTCACTCGCCTGGATAAGGCTGAGTAAAAACAACACATTTCAGAGAGATGGAATAAATAGATCGTTCAAAGTTTGTGCGAAGATTTGTAGCTCGGGTGCTTGTTGTAGTGGTTCTTTTCGCCGAGCTGGAAGTTTTAGTTGCAAACGTTTCGTCCCTTGGCTTGGCGACATCATCGGTGCTGTGGAGCCTCCTGCGAAGCGCTTCTTTGATGTTTCTTCCGGTATTTGTAGTGGTCTCTCCTTGCCGCTTCCGGTGTCAGTTTCAGCTGTCCGCTGAACGTATATTGGGCCCAGGTCGATGTGTTTGTTGATGGAGTTTGTGCATGAATGCCATGCCTCTAGGAATTCCCTGGCTGTTCTCAGTCTGGCTTGCCCTATGATAGTAATGTTTTCCCAGTCGAATTCATGTTGCTTGTTGTCTGAGTGTGTGGCTACTAGGGATAGCTGGTCGTGTCGTTTCGTGGCTAGTTGATGTTCATGTATGCGGATTGTTAGCTGTCTTCCTGATTGTCCTATATAGTGTTTTGTGCAGTCCTTGCATGGTATTTTATAAACTACATTAGTTTTGCTCATGTAGGGTATTGGCTCCTTTGTTCTAGTGAGTTGTTGTCTGAGCGTCGCTGTTGGTTTGTGTGCCGTTGTGAGTCCTAAGGGTCGCAGTAGTCTGGCTGTCAGTTCTGAAACGCTCCTGATGTATGGTAGTGTGGCTAGTCCTTTTGGTTGTGGCATGTCCTCGTTCCGTGGTCTATCTCTTAGGCATCTGTTGATATCAACAACAGATCATCAACAACAGACAGCAACTTATTGAACAAAGGAGCCAATTAGGGCGGCACGGTGGCACAGTGGTTAGCACTGCTGTCTCACAGCGCCAGGGACCTGGGTTCAATTCCCGCCTCAGGTGACTGACTGTGTGGAGTTTGCACGTTCTCCCCGTGTCTGCGTGGGTTTCCTCCGGGTGCTCCGGTTTCCTCCCACAGTCCAAAGATGTGCGGGTCAGGTGAATTGGTCATGCTAAATTGCCCGTAGTGTTAGATAAGGGGTATATGTAGGGGTATGGGTGGGTTGCGCTTCGGCGGGTCGGTGTGGACTTGTTGGGCCGAAGGTCCTGTTTCCACACTGTAAGTAATCTAATCTACCCAACATGAGCAAAACTAATGTAATTTATAAAATACCATGCAAGGACTACACAAAACACTATATAGGACAAACAGGAAGACAGCTACCAATCCGCATACATGAACATCAACTAGCCACGAAACGACACGACCAGCTATCCCTAGTAGCCACACACTCAGACAACAAGCAACATGAGTTCGACTGGGAAAACACTACTATCATAGGGCAAGCCAGACAGAGAACAGCCAGGGAATTCCTAGAGGCATGGCATTCATCCACAAACTCCATCAACAAACACATCGACCTGGACCCAATATACCAACCACTACAGCGGAAAGCTGAAACTGACACCGGAAGCGGCAAGGACAGACCACTATAAATACCGGAAGAAACATCAAAGAAGCGCTTCGCAGGAGGCTCCACAGCAATGATGATGTCTCCGAGCCAGGGGATGAAACGTTTGCAACAAAAACTTCCAGCTCGGCGAACAGAACCACTATAAATAGATCGTTTCATGTTTGGCAAATTTTGGACTGGCATAGATTTCAGATCACGGGCCCCAACTCTTTGTAATCAAATATATAACTTGGATGTTGTGTTAGAATTTCCGATGAAACTACAATAGGTGGGACAATAGATTATTGCTTGAAGATATAAAATGCTTACAAATGGACGTAAATAGTTCAGACAAGTGAACCAACGCTGCCTCACAGCGCCAGAAACCCGGGTTCAATTCCCGCCTCAGGCGACTCCCTGTGTGGAATTTGTACATTCTCCCCGTTTCTGCGTGGGTTTCCTCCGGGTGCTCCGGTTTCCTCCCACAATTCAAACATGTACAGGTTAGGTGAATTGGCCGTGCTAAATTGACCGTAGTGTTAGGTAAGGGGAAAATCTATGGGAATGGATCTGGTGAGTTGCGCTTTGCCGGGTCTGTGTGGACTTGTTGGGCCGAAGGGCACGTTTCTACACTGTAGGTAATCTAATCTAAACATTTGTAAGTTAAGTTTAACGTGGATACTTATGAGTTGTCAAAAATTTCCCACAGGAATAGAAAGGCAATTTGTTGTGTGAATAGAGAGGAACTTCAGAGTGCATACATGCTGAGGGATCCGGGTGACCTCGTGTACCGCAGGGAATGACAAAGGAAAGTGCAATTTCAGCATTTACTTGTTAAAGAATAGAATATGCAACTGGAGTAGAATAGGCGCAACTCTGCCAGACATTAGTGAAACTCAAGTGGAGTGAGGCACAGTTTTATTGCCTTGACTGCAGGTGGGACACAGTTGCATTGGTAGCAGTTCAGAAGCGTTTCACTGAATTGATTTCAGAGATGAGGAGATTGTCTTATGAAGTGGGATTGAGCAGTTCAGGCCTGTGCTCTCTGGAGTTTAGATGAATGAGAGACTATGTTATTGGAGATGTGAGATGCTTATGGCGATTTTCGATGTTAATATGGAGTGGATATTTCCTGATATGGGCCAATATAAAGCAAGAGAGCAGACATTTAGAGTAAGGCAGTGCAGATTTAATGCAGAGCTGGAGAGAACTTACTTCTTTCAAACGGTTGAGAATCGAGTAATTCACTGCCCTAGAGTGCAATAGATGCTCGGACATTGAGTAAATGACGTGACACGGAGAGCAGACTAAAAATTGGAACAGTGGCTGAAATAACATCAGCCACGTCTGTATTAAATGAATGAGAAGGTTCGAGGGTCTAAATTGCCAATTGATGTTCTTCATTCTAAATCAGCCCTTGGAATGTATTACACAAGAACAGGGGAGGACTGTTGATCAACAGGAAGCAAATGTACGGGATAAAAAAAGTCTTCCACATTTTTGACAGAATGTAAACTGTTAAATCAAACAGTGAACAGTGCTCGTTCCTCAACTATTTACAGTATCAATGAATTCGAGGAGTGGAATAAATGTAGTGTTATCATATTTGGCGATGACACGAAAACAAGCAGGGAATTAAATTTTCAAGAAAAGGTAGAGTTTGCAAATTGATAGCGACATAAAGAGAAAGGAAAATAGTTGGGCAGGTGGAATATTGTGTGTTGTATAACCATTTTCATTTTCTTCAGGAAGAATAGAAGACAATAAGAAGAGAGATTACAAGTCTTTCTATTCAACTATACACTGGTACGTTCACTCGGACCCTTTCAGACATTGGAATTGCTGCTCCATTACCCTGATGGTCTGTTCACTGATGTTCACAGTGAACCTATTTCCTTCAGCACACAAGGGATAATTTGATGTGGTTGGTTAGAATTGGCGAAATAAGACGGAGAGTTTGTTTTCAGCCATCTATCAAGAGCAAGGGGTACGAGCCATGATCCAAGATGCCATCTTTTCTTTCTACGTGCCGAATCGAAAACTGGAATAACTGACTTCGTCTGAATGGAAAGACTGTGTCTGCTGCCAGGACATGGGTATTCAACAACATGTTGTACTATGCATGCCCTCACTGCAATATTAATAGAGTGAGAGTTCCATTAATTTCTCTACCACTCCCCATTCATGTAGGGACACCGCAGAGCCAAGTACATCATCGGGAATCCCACTATACTGCAAAACTAGGATAAACGCAACAGATCCCCGATTGAGGGAGAAAATATAGTTTTCACCTCTTCAACCATATACACCCTCCGCAACTGAAAGGTGACACTGATGTCGACAGACGGGCAGATGATGAAGATGTAACCAACTCCTAACTTCTGCATGATAGAAGCTGAATGGAACTGGGATCCCATGAAGTTTGGCAGCATTGTCGTCCCCATGGTGTGATGTTGCAGGACTTGTTAAGAAGGTGACACCGCTCTATGACTAGTTCCTTGTTCTAAGTGGGTGCCCTCACAATCTGGTCTTGGGTTAAGTCTAGCTTTTGCAAGTTGTAATTGCAAAACACGGGGTAACTCGGGCAGAGATATCTCTGCAATTACAATTACTCAATTGTTTCAGAGTTCCCCACTTTGTGCAACCTCTGCTCCATTTGTTCTTCATTTTACAGACTTTTATGGTGTAATTACAGTCCCAATGTTCCATCTAAAGGGGGTCACTGAATCCTCAGGTCTCGCTAAATGTCGACGATAGCTCACAGCAAAACCTCTGGGAAACAATCCCCAGCACCTCCACAAACTCCTCAATAACAGACGTTCATCCGAAATCCGTTAGGTACAAGTGTTATGGATTTGGCAGCCTTCTCAAGATATGTTACAAACGTCGCCTCAACATTATATTTTTTCCCCGTTGTGTAAAAGTAGCCGTGAAGTGGGTGTTTATAACTTGTTGCAAATCGTTAAATCACTCTACCTGATGCGAAATATAATCTATTTAAACACTCTAGTTAAAATATCAATAAAGTCAAGAACAACATGGAATCGCTTATATAATGGAACTCTAACACATGCAAGAGGTACAGTAAATTTTACGAATTAACTATTCTTATACAGTAACATATAATAAACAAACCATTGATGAAAGGTAATTTCGAGCACAGATTCTTGTGTGTGTTTCTCGAGTGCATGAGGAAATAACATCAAGAGCGATCTCGGAGAGAATAGGCGCTGGGATCATGTATTGAAGCTGCCAAACCTGCTGGGATCCTCAGCAGCTTCTGGATGCTGCATTTAAAAATGGTGGCAATACTATGCTATATCTAAACAGACTGGATATTTACTCCTTTAATACCAACACCAAACTGAAGGTTTTCTTCTCAAATGTGGGATATTTCTGTTGAAGATTTCTCCAAAGACTCCAACCTCACTTTACGTAATTGAGAGTTGATTCCGCCAATCATCCTTCTGAATGACGTATCTCTTTATGTCTCAGCTTCCAAGATTTACAAGCCTTTGCACCTCCTAATATTGTAACCTCTTTACCTGCCGCTCGCGGCCTATTTCAGTAAACCTTACTCTCATAAGTAAGCTATATTAAGATCTCACACATTCTTCGCAATCCCTCAGAGAAGCCAAACTTTTATTTATGGTCCAACTCATTATCAGCAGCCACGCCAGCTTCTAATCTTGTCATTTTAAATCTCTGCTCTTCCATATGATTTCTCTTCAACATAGGAACTGAATTTTTGAACACCTCCAAAATTATAGTGTTATAAACTTGATCAATCTTCAATTCCCATATCCACCTATCAAACTTCGTTTGTATGATTCTTTTAAAGTCTATGCACATTTATCCCGAGTCCCTCATTAGATTCCTCAAAACTTTGTCTGCTGGCTTCTGGCAGAACTTCAGATGCCCGAAAGATAGTTTTATTCACGTCCTCATACTCCCCTGATACCTCCTCTGATCGTGATGAAATTACATCACGAGCTCTATTCACCAGCTTTGTTTAGAACAAACACATCCACATAGACAATGGATACAGCATTTGTTTAATCGCATTTTAAAATGAAATGAAGAAAGGCTTCGACATCCTTCTCATCAAATTTAGGCAAAACTTAAATATATTTAATCAGGTCCCCATTAAACCGTTGACTACGATGGTTTTGCTGTCCTCAACATTGTCCTCACTCAGCTAAACTTCGACCTTCATCTCCCCCTTTTAAGTTGGCTTTCCACCCTAATTGCCAACTTTTGAAGAACAAACTCCCTCTTCCTGCTTTTTCTCTGTTTTCCACTCTCTTTCTTCTTTCTCTCGTTCTCGTTCTTTCTTCTGTCCTTTAAATCAGAGTTTTATCAGAATTCTAACTGATTTAACTCAGTTTCATGAACACTTGTTTCATCTGTATTGAATTTCAACATTTTCGAAGATTGCGATGGCATATCCCTCAAATTTAAATGCTGAGACATAACTGTAATTAGCTCTCCTTTTCGCACACCCGAATGTGGCCCCAAGCCATCTTGTCGCCAATTCTAACAGCCTTGACTTGGTCAGCTTTCGTGAAACCCCGAAGGTCACTCTTTCCACTTCGAATCCACTACATGTTACTGAGCAAGCCATGACTACACAGTGTCGACAATGTGCTGGGAAATCACAACAGGCAGGCAGCATCTGAGGACCAACACTCTGCCTCTAAGCTGTACAATTCTAATCACAACTTGGAATTATCGATTTAGAATCGGACAAGAGTCCCCAGTTTGCTGTGGACCAAACAGCCTGCCTTTAAGCAGGTCGCCTAAACACCAAACTTTTCTTATTCTTAAGGTGCTTGTTCCAGATGTGTTTCGACTGGCCAAACCACTCAAAATAACTGTTGTAAAACTCTTATAAAATATAAACAAAATTAATAATAAATTAGAATCATCTAACTGTTGGAAAACTTAAACGAATAATATCTACGGTGCTTTCTAATAATTAAGTGTTCCAATATAGTCAAATACCACAAACACACCACTTGCCAAAAAAGCAAATTCAGGCCTTCATTATTACATGCAGGTATCCAATTCAGGGGGAAACAGCTGTAAGACAGATTTCGGAGAGAATAGCAGAAAGCTGTCATTCACTAAAACTACCAAACCTTCTGGAACCCATGCACCTGCTGACTGAATGAAAAATTGGAAAGCCTGGTCTGTAAGATTTGGCCGCTCCTTTCATTGTTGTCACCTTTAAAAAATAAACCTTCTGCCACTTTCTGCAGACGGCCGGCACCCCGTCTTAAGGACTATCCTTCAAAAAAGTTTTAAACAAAGGAACATTTTTTTAAAAACAAGTGTCAGCATTTTTACATAAGTAAGATGTTCAAACGTCATGGGAATCAAGGGACTTCCGTGTGTTATTAACCAACCAGCATGGAGCGCTGTGCCGACGACGTTCGTGTTTTGCCCAATGAAGAGGACTATCTGTCCAGTCTGGGGAGAATTGTAATCCTTTCCAAGCATATAGGGAGTAACCGGACTTCAGATGATTGTCCTGCCCGATAGATATGCTGCTCTTTCTCTGAGACACATTAAATGGGCTTTCCACAAATTTATGTCTCGAAATCTCAATTTGAACAGCACAAGGGAATGTTTGTGTGATGCCATGCGTGCGTTCTTGCGCACTGGGATCATCCAATGTGATATTAATTCTTTAATAGAGATTACACTCTGTGGAAATCACGTTGAATGTGAACAATTGGCAGGGGTACGGAATATCGATGGAAAAAGACTGAGGGACGATTAATGGATAGACAAGGTCAAGTGATTGAGAATGTGAAAATAAAGGCATTGGCAGTTCCAATTAATGTATAAATCAGTGTGCAAATAAGGATGCAAATGTGAAGTATGGACTCAGATTCGCTTCTGCAGATTTGAAGCTAGGAATGTCGGCAGTAGATCGTTGGCATTATTGAAAGTGCATTACATAGTTCGAGGATCAAACAACAAATAGCAAGTGCAAGTGAAGTATATTCTGTATGTTCTCATAGTTATAATTTAAAATGGTGAGGGTATGGAATCAGGGATCAGCTCACGACCAAAGGGATCATCACATTTGTGACTCATCTGTCTCAGCCTCAGATATTCGCCAGCAATGGGTTCAGAGAAAAAGAAAATGATTTTTTGAACAGAACAGAAGACAGTGATCTCCATTTTTCCGATCATTAAACATAAAGAGCATACAATTCATCGTTGTTTACAACAGAAAATGAGTAGGTCAACAGAGTGTCCGATTAGGGACAATGCCAGAAGCAAAGTGGGAGACAGTGAACGAACCATTTCACTGATGCAGTTAGTCGTGGCTTATAAATTGCATATTGGTATTCAGAGTATCAGAAGGAACAATAATTGTGGCAAGGAGTAGGGAGCAAATGAAAGAACTGTATTACAGTCATAATTGGTTTTAAGCAATAATATCTGGACAGGCAGACTTACCAGGGACACCAACGATAGCCAGGATAGGATAATAAAAATGTTGAATAATGCAAAGAACATAGTAGATGTACAAGGATAAAGACAACCAATAGTATGTTGAAAGAGCCCAAATATAATCGGATAAACTCCTTTCTATTGTTGGAACATTCCAGTCCATTGTTCTCAGATTCTTATCCATTGTTGAAACATGCCAATCTGTTGTTCTTAGATTCTGATCCATAGATGGAAGATTCGAATCTAATGTTCTCAGGTTCTGATATCTCTTCCCCGACACTCTGGAGCTGCTGATCCCTGTTATTGTGATGCTTGCACTCATACTATGGCATAACACATTGAATGGAGCCTACTTATCATTAAAAGATGGGAACATTCCAATGTGATTCGCGAAATCCATGGAGATGACATTACTCACAGTCGGCGAACAAACAGAGTCAGTTAACCCCTTCCTTACATTGCTTTTCATACCACAATAAAAGGAAATATTTACGTGATCTGGATAAAATGTATAAGGTTGACTGAAGACGGCACCAAGATCTTTCTATCATTTTAACCCTTCTTCCTTGAATGTGGGAGTAATGGCAGAATACGGCAGACTTCTATGTGTGCCATTCAGATTATAAAAGGAGACAAAACTAAAAGAAAAGAGAAGCTGCATAAAATGACTGGAAGGAATTGTTCGTGAGACCGTCACCCAGGGTACGATGTAGAGAGTTGTTGTGAGGCTTATCCTGTTATAAAGTGCAGCGATATCAAATCCTTTTGGAGGCTTGACACAGAGCATTGACAAAGCTACTCAGGATAAGGGAGAACGGCAGAACCACGGGAAAACATAGCAAGAGGAGTAGGTTAAGGAGGTGGAGAACTTGACATTTCGAGTGTAAAAGGTATTCAGTACTGTGAGTGAGTACAAGTGGAGATGCAGAAAAGGGCGTCATTGGGGCGTCAGAAAATGGAAATGTAGAGCTATTTTAAGGAAAAGATATTGCGTGTCCTTGACAGGTATGGCCCGGTCAGGCAGGGAGGAAGTGATAATGTAAGGGAACCGTGGTTTACTACAGAAATTGCATCTCTTGTTAAGAAGAAGAAGGAGGCATATGCGTTGATGAGTCAAGATGGTTCAGATGAGGCGATGGAGAGTCACGGATCAGCTGTAAAGGATTAACGGAGACAGTTCCGACGATCACAGAAAGGCCACGTGCAGTCTTCAGCAAATGGAATAAAGGAGAACCCTAAAGATTTCTATAGCTAAGTGAGGAATAAAAGGATGTTTAGGGTAGGGATAGACCAAATCAAAGACAGAAGTGGGAAATTGAGTGTGCTCCCTGTGGAGATCGGAAATATGCTAAAGGAACATTTCTCATTGGTTTTCAATCAGGAATAGGATAATATTGTAGATGAGAAGAATGAGATGCTCTATATTCGACGAGAAAGGATCGATGTTAGTTACGGACTGGTGTTATCAATTCTAGAAGAAGTGAAAGTAAACAAGTCCCCTGGAGCAGATGGGATTTATCCGCGGATTCGTTGGGAAGCTAAGGAGGAGATAGCAGAGCCTTTGTCTTTGACATTTGAGTCTCATTATCTATAGGTTTGGTATCAGAGGACTGGAGGATTGTAAGTGTTGTGCCCTTGTTCAATAAACACAGTAGAGATGACCCAGGTACTTATAGACCTGTGAGCCTTAGTAGGAAACATTTTAGAAATTATTATAAGAGATAAGATTTATAATCATCCAGCAAGCCATAATTTGATTTTAGATAGTCAACGTGGTTTTATTAAGGGCAGGTCGTGTCTCACAAACCTCATTGAGGTTTTAGAGAAGGTGACCAAGCATCTAGATGAGGGTATGGCAATTGATGTAACATACATGAACTACAGTAAAACCTTTGGTAAGTTTTCACATGGTAGGCTGTTGGAGAAACTGCAGAGGCATAGAATTGAGGGTGATTTAGCAGTTTGAATTAGAAACTAGCTTTCTGAAAGCAGGCAGAGAGTGGGGTTTGATGGAAAATATTCAGCCTGGAGTCCAGTTAATAGCGCTGTTCAACAAAGATCTGTTTTGGGACCACTGATGTTTGTTATTATTATAAATGACTTAGACATACGCATAGATGGATGGATTCGTAAATTTGCAGACGACACTAAAATCGGTGGAGTAGTGGACAGTGTGGAAAAATGTTACAGGTTGCATGGGGACTTCGATAAACTGCAGAATTGGGCTGAGAGGTGCCAAATGGAGTTCATTGCAGCTAAATGTTAGGTGATGCACTTTGGGAAGGATGACAGGAAGGCAGTGTACTGAGTCAGTGGAATGATTCTTGGTCGTGTTGATTTGCAGAGGGATCTTGGAGTCCATAGATCCTTGAATGTTGGCACCCAGGTGGGCATAGAGTGCCTTCGGTTTCATTCACAGAGAGATTGAGTTCTGGAGCCGCAATATTATGCTGCAACTATACAAAACGCTGGTGCGGCCACACTTGGATATATTGTGTACAGTTCTAGACCCTTTATTTCGGGAAGGATGTGGAAGCATTGCAATACGTTCAGAGGAGATTTACTAGGATGTTGGCTGGTCTGGACGGAAAGCCCTATGAGGAAAGGCTGAGAGACTTGAACATGTTCTTATTGGCAGGAAGAAGGCTAAGACGGGATTTGATAGACATACAAGATGATCCGAGGATTAGATAGGCTCATCAGTGCAAGTCTTTTTCATAGGATGTTGCCGTTAGCATGTACGAGGGGGCATAACTACAAATTGAGGGGTGATGGATTTATGACAGCTGTTTCCGGCAGGTTCTTAACGCAGACTTTGTTTAGGGCGTGGAATGGCCTCCCGGCTAATGTAGTCAACTCAGCGACATGAGGAGATCTTAGCAATCCTTAGATAATCACATGGGTGATTTTGGGCAAACGTACAGGGACGAGCTGAGAATAGTTCACAGATCGGTGCAAAATCGAGGGCCGAAGGGCTTGCTCTGCGTGGTACTGTTCTTTGTTCTATCTCCACAGCGATATTGATACTTCATCAAGGAAACGATGGAGCCACATGCAACGTAAACCCGGATGGGATCGAATGTATCCCGAGAAGATAATAAGGTTAGTAGATGTACAGTCACGGTGGAAATCAGATCTGAAAAAAATGGGGACATGAAAAGCCTTTGGAAATAGTGTGAACAATGCATTAATCAAATTCTGCAAGTACATTTGCAGCAGAAGATTAACTACAGATCGCATATCACCCCTTAAAGTTCAGCAAGTCTGAAATGATGGACCTGTGTGGAGCCCAGGAGAAGGGTGAGATACTGAACGAGTATTTCACCTCGGTGTTTCCTGTGGATTTGGCTGTAAAAGTGAGCAAACGTGGAGACATATATTGTGATATCTTGCAAAAGGGGATAATCAAGAAGAAGTGCTGTACATGTGAAAACACATAAAAGATCATAAATCCCTGCATTCGATCAGTTTTATCCCAGAAAATTCGGGAAGCGAATGAAGTGATTGCTCAACCCTTTGCCGGTATATTTGTAAGGTGGATTGCCATGGGTGAGTTGCCAAACCAACGGTTGCTAATGCAGTGACATTATTTTATAATGTAATGAAAATGTGAACAATAGAACTGTGAGCCTGAAATAAACGTTTGCTAATTTGTTCCAGAGGATTCTGAGAAAAAGAAAATATAAATTTACTTAGAAAGACAAGGAGAGAACAGGGCTTTGGAGATGGGAAATTGCATCTCAGTAACTTTGTGGAATTTATGGAAGTGAAAAGAAGATCGGTGAGGGCAGGGCAGTGGGCATTATCTTTATGGAATTCTGTAAGATATCCAGGAATATTCCACATGGTAAACTGTTAGATTGCAAGGTGGAATGAAGGGAGAGCCAGCAATTTGGATGCAGAATTATTTTGAAAGTTGGAGACAGAGTGTGAGGGTGGATTTGTCTTTATTAGCCTGGAGACCTGTGATAAGTTTCATGCTGCAAGATTCGGTAGTGGGTCCTCTCTATTTTGTCACATATACAAATCATTTGAATTTGATAATATGATCTATACTTAGTAGGTTTGCCGGTGATCCCAAAATTCTTGGTGTGGTCAATAGCATAGAAGGTTACCTTAGATTACAATGGGACCTTAATTAGGTGAGGAATGACCGATTCAGTTTTTCTTGTAGATAAATGCGAGTTTTTGCATTTTTACAAGACAAGTCAGTACAAGACGTAAAGCTAGACTCCTGTCGAGCGTAATAATAGAACTGGTAGAATCGCTATTGTATAGAGAAAGGCCATTTGGCCCATCGAGTCCACGTCGACCCTCGGGCGAGTATCTCACCTGACAGACCCCTACCCTATTTCTCTGACGCTGTATTTCCCAAGCGAATCCACCTCATTTGCAAATCCATGGGCATTTTGGGCAATTTTGCCTCGCCAACCCACGCTGACGTGCACCTCTTTAGACTGTGGAGTGAAAGTGAAGCATGCAGAGGGAACCCACACAGAGACGGTGTGAATGTGCGAAATCCACCAGACAATCATCTCAGCATGGAGTGACAACCCATCCCTGCGCTGTGAGGCAGCAATGCTAAACACTGAGCCATTGTACCTCCTTGTGGTGCATGTTGACATTTCCTTGAATGTGCCGTAACAGGTAGACACGGTAGTGAAGAAGGCCTTTGGTATATTTGTTATATTGTTCAGTGTTTTGATGAAAAAATTTGGATGGGATGTTGCAGCTGTACAGGACATTGTTTCAGGCAATTTTGTAATACTGCCTTTGTTACTGCTGTCCCTGCTACAGGAATGCAGGTGTTAAACTTGAAAGGGTGCTGAAAGGATTCGCAATACATGGCTGTTTTTAAGAGGGTGAGGGGTGTGGGTGGGTTTAGCTACAGGGAGGTTTTCAATATGCTGAGGCTGTTTCCCTGGAGTGTTGAGGCTTAAGAGTGACCTGATAGACGTTTATAAAAGCATGAAGGGAATAGGTAATGGGATTACTCAAGATCTCTACCCCCGAATCGGAGAGTCAATAATACAGGATTTAGATTTTAGATGTAGGTTCCCTCACTGAGCTGGAAGTTGCACTTTCAGTCGTTTCATCACCATATTAGGTAACATTTACAGTGCACATCTGGTTGAACCACTGCTGATGTTTCTTGCTTTCTATTTGTACGTTTGCGATTATTTGGGTTGGTGATGTCATTTGCCTTTGCAGTGTCATTTCGTAACGTGATGTCGTTTTCTTGTTCTTTTCCACAGGGAATGGTAAGTCGGGTCTAACTCAATGTGTTGGTTGATTCTGGTTGGAATGCCATGCTTCTCGGAAATTCTCGTGCCTGTCTCTGTTTGGCATGTCTGAGACTGGATATATTTTCCCAATTGATGTTTTGTCGTTCCTCTTCTATATATAAGAATACCAGCGAGACCAATAATTTAAATGGACGTAAGGGAACCATATTTCACACAGAGGGTCGTCTACATGTCGCTTGAGCTACCAGAAGAGGTTGTGCCCACTGTTCAAATTCCTACATTTAAAAGACAATGAGATGGTATATGAATACAAAATGTTTCGAGGGATATGGACCAAGTGCTTGCAAATGGGAATACATTAGTCTGCGATTTCTCGTTATCATGACGACTTGGACAGAAGGGTCTATTTTCATGCTGTGTGCCTCTTAGTCTCTATTGCTGCTTTAATTTATGACATCGGAACGGGGGGGGGGTCCTTTCTGCTTCTGAATTCAGTCGTGCAAAAGCACACCAAGTTAGCATGCTTGCTCAATTAATACCGGTAACATACACAAATACATCATGTAGAATTTGTGAATAGTTTATGGACACAGGAGACAGATATTCGGTTAATTGAAGTTATAAGCCATGAGAAAAGACCACTCAATCCCTCACTTCCATTCCATAGGAGAAGCAGGAGAGCATAGAGCTGTTCGAGCCTGTTACCCAGAAGCAAGGTGAGGAATTCTAATTTACAAACATGGGACAGCTCTAGATTGAACAGAGGAAAGTCTGGAGGCTAGTGTGTCCCGAGGATCCTGTTATGCAGGAACAGGTGGTGACTCAATCAGGAGGTGGATACAAACAATATTGTGCGAATAAGTTGCCTGAGCTGTCCATTTAATTCTGATATATCACTCAACAAGATCATGGTTGACCTGATTGTGAGTCCTCATTTCACTTTCAGCAGCACCGGGAGCGGTGAGAGTGAGCACCAGAGGGCTGCCACAAAGGGAAGTTTCCCTATAAAAGGACTTCCTTTGCTAGTCAGTGGAGTCCATTTTCATCAGCAGCGGGAGATTTATGAGCAACCAACTGATACACTCCCAGTCTCTATAGCTGTTTTGTAATGAAACGAATTACTGCAATTTATTTTGCAACATGCATTTATATCAAATTTTGCAACAGCAGTTAACTTTCTAAAAATCACTGTCAAATATCCATTGCCCAAAAGGGTTCAGGTAAAGCATTGACACAGTAAATAAACGATCTCAGAAACAGAGTGTTTCATGGTTCAGGTCTGGATGTGAATAGGTTGTATTAGAATAGGCTATTGAAATAGATTGAAAGCAGGAACTTCCAAAAGAATGACCAGTCAAACGGACTCAGCAGTTTTTCCTCGATATTTGTGAACAATGTCCAATTGCCACAGTGTTATACATTCTTTAGATATTATTGATTCGTTAATTAGATAAATGGTTCATTCTTAAATTCAACGAATTATTTAAAGAGGGTTTTTTTTTCCTGATATAAGCGCGCATCTCCAAGCCATCGGCCTCACTCTCTCGGCGGAGCAGGTAACGGCTGTCTGGTGGTGTTTTTTGAAGTCGCGGGCATAGTCCAGTTCGTGTTTATTACAGCTAAAATTTAAAGTTTTTTTAAGCGCCTAGGGGACCCGGAAGCTGGTGTCGCGCTAGGTTACCTGGGAAGGGTTTTTTTTTCCTTATATAAGCGCACAGGTGAGGAACCCGAGGCACTACAGGGGGAGAGCCTCCCGCCCGCCCTCCTCCTCTATCCTTATAATAAGACCCGTTGTGGTAAGCAGGTAAGTGTTGCATTTTGCTTGTTTGTTTCTTTAGATCTAGTTTTTAAAGTTTACCTTTTAGAGGGATGGCAGCGAAGGCATTGCAATGTTCCTCTTGCAACATGTATGGCATGAGGGAAGCCATTAGCGTCCCTGCTGATTACACTTGCAAGAGGTGCATCCGTCTCCAGCTCCTCCAAGACCGTGTTAGGGAACTGGAGCTGGAGTTGGTTGAACTGCGTATCATTCGGGAGGCAGTGTTGGTCATAGGTCAGAGCTTTAGGGAAGTAGTTACTCCGAAGGTTACAGACAGATGTGTGACAGTGAGGGGGAGTGGGAGGAAGCAGCCAGTGCAGGGACACCGTGCGGTCATTCCCCTCAAGAACAAGTATTCCCTTTTGGAAACTTGTGGGGGGGATGACTTATCGGGGTAAGCAACAAGGTTCAGGCCTCTGGCACGGAGCCTGGCCCCGTTGCTCAGAAGGGAAGTGTGGAGAAAGGTAGAGCGATAGATCTTGGGGATTCAATAGTGAGGGGCACAGATAGGCGGTTTTGTGGGGGTGACAGAGACTCACGATTGGTATGTTGCCTCCCACGTGCAAGGGTACCTGATGTCTCAGATCGTGTTTTCCGGGTCCTTAAGGGGAAGGGGGAGCAGCCCCAGATCGTGGTCCACGTTGGCACCAACGACATAGGTAGGAAGAGGGGTGAGGATGTCAGGCAGGCTTTCAGGGAGCTAGGTTGGAAGCTCAGAGCTAGAACGAACAGAGGTGATGTCTCTGGTTTGTTACCCTGCCACGTGATAGAGAGTCGAGGAATAGGGCGAGAGAACAGTTAAATGCGTGGCTACAGGGATGGTGCAGGAGGGAGGGATTCCGGTTTCCGGACAACTGGGGTTCTTTCTGGGGAGGGTGGGACCTCTATAAACAGGATGGTCTACACCTGAACCTGAGGGGTACCAGTATCCTTGGGGGGAGGTTTGCTAGTGCTCTTTGGGAGGGTTTAAACTAACTCTACAGGGGCATGGGAACCTGGGCTGTAGATTTATGGTACAGAACCTTGAGTGTAGGGAGGTTAGGAACAAGGCATCGATCTCGAAGGGGTGTGCCTGTAAACAAACAGGTGGCTAAAAGTGTGTATACCTCAATGCCAGAAGTATAAGAAATAAGGCAGGTGAACCTCCAGCGTCGGTTGGTACCTGGGACTTCGATGTTGTGGCCATTACAGAGACGTGGATAGAACAGGGGCAGGAATGGGTGTTGCAGGTTCCAGGGTTTAAATATTTTAGCAGGGTCAGAGATGGAGGTAAAAGAGGGGGAGGTGTGGCATTGCTTGTCAAGGATAGTATTACAGCGGTGGAAAGGACGATGGAGGAAGACTTGCCATCTGAGGTAGTTTGGGCTGAGGTTAGAAATAGGAAAGGTGAGGTTTTCTACAGGCCTCCCAATAGTCCGAGAGAAGTAGAGGAAGGTATTGCGAGGATGATTCAGTAGAAGAGTGAAAGTAGCAGGGTGGTTGTTATGGGGGCCTTTAACTTCCCAGATGTTGACTGGGAAAGCTATAGCTCGAGTTCGTTAGATGGGTCGGTGTTTGTCCAATGTGTGCAGGAGGGTTTCCTGACACAATATGTAGACAGGCCAACAAGAGGTGAGGCTATACTGGATTTTGTTCTAGGTAATGAAACAGGCCAGGTGTTAGACTTGGACGTAGGTGAGCACTTCGGGGACAGTGACCACAACTCGGTGACTTTTACTCTCGTGATGGAGAACGATAAGTGTGCACTGCAGGGCAAGAGTTATAGCTGGGGGCAGGGAAATTATGATGCGGTGAGGCATCTCTTAGGATGCGTGGACTGGAAAAATACGCTTCAAGGGAAGAACACAAATGGTATGTGGAGATTGTTCAAGGAACAGCTATTGGGTGTCCTTGATTAGTATGTACCAGTCAGGCATGGAGTAAAGGACTTGTGAGGGAGACGTAGTTTAATAAGGAATTGGAATCCCTTGTGAAAGGGACGTGGATGGCCTATGTAAAGATGAGGCGTGAAGGTTCAGTTGGGGCGATTGAGTGTTATAAGGTAGCCGGGAAGGATCTAAAGAGAGAGCTAAGAGCAGCGAGAAGGGAACATGAAAAGTCCTTAAACCCAAAGGCTTTCTATAGGTGTGTCAGAAATAAAAGGATGACTAGGGTAGGTATCGGTCCAGTCAAGGATAGTAGTGGAAAGTTGTGCGTGGAGGCGGAGGAATTTGGAGAGACGCTAAATCAATACTTTTCGTCAGTATTCACTCAGGAACAGGACACTATTGCTGATGTGAATATTGAGTCACAAGTGATTAGAATGTATGGCCTTGAGGTATGTAGGGAAGAGGTCTGGGGAATACTCGAAAGGATGAAAATAGATGAAAAATAATGGCAACGCATTCCAGGAACGCACTGTCATCTGCGTGAAGAACGTTGCACGCATATCTCCCCGCACCAGTCTATCTCTCACTTTGAACTCGTATCCCCTAGTAATTGGGTCCTTCACTCTGGGAAGACGTTTCTTGTCATCCACCCTATCTATACCGCTAATGATTTTGTCGCCCTCAATTAGATCCCCCTCAACCTTCGTCTTTCCAATTAAAATAATCCTAATCTACTCAACGTCTCCTCATAGCTACCACTATCCATACCAGGCACCGTCGTCGTGAACAGCCTCTGTACCCTCTCCAAATCATTTATATCCATTTCGTAAATTGGCAAGCACAAAAGGATGCGATAGCCCAAAAGTGACATAAACAAAGTCTTATGCAGCTACAACGTGATTTGCCAACTTTTGTACCCAACATTCCATTCGATTCAGCAAAACATGCCGTTGCCTTCTTGATCATTCTTTCGACCTGCACTGACCCTTTCAGGGTACAATGGAACTGAACACTCATGTCTCACTGTACCTGATTTTTCCAAAGTACTATCCCATTGAATATGGAGTTCGTTCTTAAATTTGATCTTCCAAAATTGATCACGTTTCATTTCCCAGATTGAACTCCTTCTGCCATTTCTCTACTCAACTCTCCAATCTATTTATATTCTGCTGCATTCTCTGATTGTCCCCTTCACTATTTGCTAATCCATCCATCTTACTCTCATATGAAAACTTATTAATGAGGCATTCTACACCATCCTTCAAAGCATTCATGTGCATCACATACAACAGTGGTGTCAGCACGAATCCCTGTGGAACACCACCAAACACAGTTCTCTGTTTTGAGAAACTCCCTTCCCTTCTCCTCTTTGTCACTTGTTCCCCAACTCGTTCTCAGCCTATCTATCTGGAACAACATGGACCCCATGCGACTTCACCTTTTCCGTCAGCCTACCATGTGAAATTTGATGAAACACTTTATGAAAGTGTTTGGTTAAACACGTTTCTGCAATTCTGGGAAGTATGAATACAGATATGCTCGAATGGGCATTATCTGAGGATTCCCTGGGGAGCCAGGGAGGAGATTGCAGAAACTGTGGCGTTTTACGTTATGTAATCATTGTCTCCAGGAATAGTAACAGAAGACTGGAAGATAGCAGATGTTGTCCTCTTGCTCATGAAGGGGAGTAGAGGCAACACTGGCAATTATACACCCATGCAACTGACTTCGGTTGTGGGTAAACTTTTGGAAAAGATTAGAAGAGATAGGTTTTATAATTATGCTGACAGGAATACTTTGATTAGAGATAGTCAACACGTTTTTGTGAAGGGTAAGGCATGCCTCACGAATCTTATGGTATTCTTTGAGAAGGTTACCGACAGGTGGATGAGGGTAAAGCGATGGATGCGATATATAAGGATTTCAATAAGCCGTTTGATAAGGTTCAACATTGTAGGCTATTGCAAAACATACGGAGGCATTTGATTGAGTGTGATATACTGGTTTGGATCAGAAATTGGCTGGCTGAAAGAAAACAGATTGTGGTGGGTGATGGGAATGTTCATACTGGAGTTCATGTTACTCGTGGTGGACAGCAAGGATCCGTTTTGGTTCACTACATTCTCTCATTTATAACTGTCCTGGATGAGGGTGCAAAAGGATGGGATAATAAATTTGCGAATGACACGAACGTCGGTCGAGTTGTGGTTCGTGCTGACATGTGTTTTACGTTAAAATGTGACATGGATAAGCTGTGGAGCTGGGTGTTGAGGTCGCAAATGGAGCTTAATGCAGAAAATTGGAGGTTGTTTACTTTGGACGAAATAAATGGAATGCAGTTTGCGGGTCTAAATGTGAGAACCTTGGTAGTGAGAAAGAGCAGAGAGATCTCGGTTTCCATGCTCATGGATCTCAGAAAGTTGCCACCCAATTTGAGAGGTTTGTTAAGAGGTCATACGGTGTGTGCGCTTTCATAAGTACAGGGATTAAGTTTCGGAACCATGAGGTCATGCCACAGCTGTACAAAACTCTGGTGCAGCCGCACTTGGCTATTGTGAACAGTTCTGGTCACTGCATTATAGGAAGGACGTGGGATCTTTGAAAAGGGATAAGAGGAGGTTTCTGAGGATGTTGCCTGGTATAGAAGGGGCTTATTATGAAGAAAGGATGAGTGACTTGAAGCTGTTTTGTTTTGCGAGTAGAAGGTTGAGAGGTGACATAATTGAGTCATGTCAGATCATCACAGGGTTAGGTCGAGTGGACAGTGAAAATCTTTTTCATCAGATGGTGATGGTTAGCACGGGGGGACATGGCTTTAACCTGAGGTGTGATAGATATTGGACAGGCGTTCGATGGAATTTCTTTAGTCAAAAATTAGTAGGGATGTGGAATCCATGCCAGCCATAGTCGTAGATTTTCCAAATAAAGCGGGAATGATACGTTCATTCGATAGACACTTCGACGAAAATTGAATAGCATAAGTTAGATGTCCTTCAGATTGTTTCCACAGGTCAGCGCAACATCGAGGGCCGAAGGGCTTTCACTGTATTTTAATTTTGTATGACTATGCTATTCCGAGATTCGCCAATTCTCGGGAAACGTTTGTGTTTCTCTGTATCCCTATCCATGCCCTCTATTTTATTACAGAAATGCCTTCTCCCTGCTCATTCCCGTTTAAACTATGTTCCCATGGACACGGCCTGTCCCGGAGACACGTGTCACGTCGATATTGCATTTTGGGGAAATACATGAGACGTGGTGTGGAGCTTTTTTTGGGCTGGGGAAAGGAGGGATAGTACACCCTATCCACATTTCGTCAACCCGCAAACGGAGCCCAGGCCCTGTTGAGAGGCTCATGTGATGTCAAAGGGGCTATCCACAGATTGGCTGTTGAGAGGAAAGGTCCCAAAGTCCGTAGTCTGTGGGTTCCCTCACCGATACCTAGTGCGCACTTCCAGACCCCTCCCTACCTCCAGACTGAGTACCGTGGACAGGGTGAATACAAATTTGTTGTCGCCCTTAGTCGAAGGGCCAATGAAGAGGTGGCATCATTTTTAGCTGAATAGCAGGAGGTTTATATGAGATATGAGGAAAAATCTTGTCAGCTGGAGGATGGTAGCCGCCTGCAAAGCAATGCATTGAAGTTCAGTTAATGTGGGATACCTCACAAACTTTTACCAAATATTTTGGATGAGCGCTTGAAATCTCACGACATTCACATCTATCGGCTACGTTTTGGAAAGTGGGACGGATGTAAATTGAATGCCAACTTAGTTGAACAAACACGATGGGCCAAAGGACCTCTTTTGCTCTAAATGATTCTCTCGTGATGGAATTCTGCAGTACAAGTTCTGAAATAGATTATGTATACTTTGTACTCATTTTCAGAAAATATTACTTCGTGGAAGTTCGAACTGTTGTTCTCATCAGTGCTGGCTTCAGATTCTGTTCACATTCACATTCACAGGTAGAATTTCCCAAATGCGGTGCAAAGCTGAACTACAAAGGAAAGAAGTCGTGTAGTAGAACAGCTCTCAAGGAGCTCTGTACACGAGATACCGAATGACTGAATCGCCTCAGCAAAATGAAAACCATCACTGATAAGATTATGAAAAGTTTTATTGATATTGGTAGGATTGGCAACGTGGCAAATAATGCACATCTTGTTATGTTATGACAAATTGCAATGAACATTTCAGATCTACTAGGATGAGATTAATTCGGTCTTTGGAGTATTCATGTACGGACTTGAATCTCAATGATATCATGTCATTAAAATAAAGCCGTTGTCATAATCTGTTTGTTCAAAATAACGTTTAAAAATGAAGATGCAGCCAAAGTTTTCCAGTGGAGATACAACACAATATAAAACAATATGCCTGGAACTGCGTGAGCTCCAAGAGAATTCTTCAATACTGGTAATATTGCCAGAAGCAGGGTGGCAGAACTTGTTTGACATACAGCAAAATGCATCTTCCAAGACAAATGGTCGCTAAAGTGTACTACACCGTCCTTGCCATTATTGGCATTCCTGGTAAGTCTTGGAAGAACTTATGTTGAACAACTTTCTTCGTTAACTCATACTTACGTCTGCTCTATTTACCAAGGGAATACTGAAGCCAGACAATCGTGTACTGACTTGCTGAGTTTAAAGTGAATAGTTTGTCAGTTAGTGGCTCCTTAATAATGTGCAGCATTGTGTGATTCTCTGTACTGTGCTGAATGAGTTTGCACTGAGATGACATTTATGGCGTTTAGCTGACCATAAGCCATAGATGTTTAGCAAGAACACACTCTCCTTGTGGTAGTATAAAACCTGCTTTCAGTCAGATATGTTTTGCAAAAACCCGTCTCTTAGTGACACCTGGTGTTTCCCATTCCTTGATGTAAACCGATGTTGTTGGTGGATATTCCTCAAGCAGTTTGTTCTAAATAGTGAGCACAAATACAATGTGATCAGTAGGTGAGTTGTGCAGATCGGTGAGGCTCAGCAGGGATGTCTTGGACTATCCTGTGTGCTTTTTTGTCAGCCTGTGGGTGCATGAGAGCATGATTGATTTGAGGACAGAACACTGGGAGGGGTGTTTAAAACTGGGGTCCAAATATGATGTGAACCATTGAAGCATTTGATTGTCAAATTAACGTGAAAGTTGTGCTGTTTGTCAAAAACTGCACTGTACTATCGTGTTGAGTTTAATATGATTGTGTAAGGGACATGTGTTTCTATCATAATGCCAGAGGTTAATGCAATGGAGAAGAGTGTTTTTTTCTGAAGCAATAGCATTCTGTAATAAGCAGTCTTGAAATATTTTATTCTTATATTGAAGTTCAGTCTTGCTATCCCAGAACACCCCAATTTGTGGGGTGTGTCCCAATGCTGATCTGTTGCTGCGAATGGCGTATATTCACATAGTCTTGACAAGGCACTGGAGTGCGCCAGTACAAATTCGATATCATTCTCCGCGATTAACATTTCCAAATTAACAATGTGGTGTGACTCCTCAACTTAGAGAAAAATAAGTGTCTTGTCTGCAGCTCACAGACACTCTGCATTACCCAGTGATCCATTGGAATACTGCATTCTGATGATCCAGATATCCGAAATTATTCTGAGTTAAGGCATTACTGACCGTGGAATTGAACTGAATGCGGATCACAAACCTCAGGCTGGACACTCTGGTTGCTGAGTCCTAATGTAACTGGGAGGATTTGTCACTGTAGAATTGTACTAACTGGGGGTAAATCTCAAATACCTTTCTCTGACCCGGTATTCTTGCCTTGCTGTAAGTATTTGTAAGTGTGGAGCAATAACAAGACACTTCCCTCAGTTGCAAATATAATTGGGAATATTTTTCAAATTAGAAATGCATTGTTCTACACCCAATTTCAGTGGCAAAGTGAATCGGTGATCATTTTTCTATTCGAATTTTACCGCAAGTGGTTTCCCAGTAAAAGGGGGATAAAACTAACCCAGCTTCCAAGTTTTAGTGGGAGCATCTTTCAAAGTCAAATGAAGCTAAGTGGAGATTGCGAACTGGAGGGGAATAACGTACTTTGGTAGGCTTGTGAAAGGAAGAGTATCTCTGATTACGGAATTTAACAGTTTATAGGAACTGCATTAAATTGTATATCTGACTGCAATGGAATCGAGGGAAAGATGATATGAATCATTCATCGTACTTTCCTGATTTCTGTTCTGTCCACTGTTGGAGCTGTCAATGGAGCTTTTAAATATGAAATGGATTGCAAGTGGGAATATCGTCGTAACTGATTGCATATACAAAATAAAATGTCCCCTGGAACATAGGCAGATGTGGAATATTTCATAAAATGGAAACGGCAGAGCAACAATAATAATTCAATAAAAAAGACATAATCTCTTGACGGAAATAATATTTTAGCAACTGATTAATCTTCCACCAACGTTAGGACAAGCCTTGGGACATTGCAACACTAATTTATACTCCGTACAGTAATAATAATGGACATTGAGTTGGAAATATTGATACAATATCAAATTTACCAGTGGTTCAATTTGGATGAACATTTTTGTAACCTGCAATTCATAATTTATACATAGATAATTTTCCAGAGATAGCTGTTCTTCGCTTTGTCGTGTGTCTCCTCCTTGAGAGGAAGACGTTTACGTGATGATTGTGCATCAAACAGATTTAAGGCAAAATTTAAAAATAAATGCTAATAATCATATGAATACACACCTTTCAAAAATAATGAAAGTTAGAACTTTTAGTTTTTTGACTATATTTTATAATTGAGTTGGAGAACATTACATTTAATAAACATGCCAGACTGCAGAAAATTTAACATCGTGTTTTTAATGTATCATGAAAGTCACTTCCATTACCAAGTGTTTTAACCCTCAACTCCGGTTGTGATATGCCACATTAGTGAAAGTATCATGGCCATATTTGTACCTTAAAGTCCTTTATTTTATTTATAACTTGATGTGTCAGTCGTTCCCACTAACACAGCTCACAAATCAAATATCGCTGTTTGTGAACACCACTCTTTTTCTCGTGATAATTATAAAATGTGCGATTCTGGTGGGAGCTCAGATCCTGTCACTTATTTCTTCTTTGATCAGTCGTATCTGAGCTGTCAACACAATCACGTTAACTATGCACTGCATGAATCTCAGGATGATTCCACTTGCATTTCCGGAAGTATTCATTCGGTGTTCATTAATTCGTTGTGCGTATTTATACAGATACATTTTAAATCCTGAAAAAACAAACCTTCGGTTCTTAAACTTATACGTTCGGAACACTCAATCAGAATGAGGACCCCTCGAAAAACTGAAGTGAGATTACATCTCTTTCGAGGTTCATAACAACTACAGGTGAGGATGTTTCTGAGTGTTGGAATCGAAGATTGTTGGGCTGGAAAAGCACAGCCAGGCAGGCAGCATCTGAGGCGCAGGATAGTTGACGTTTCGGGCACCGAACCTTCATTAGGAATGAAGTATTGGCCAAGATGGTTGATAGGTAAATGGGAGGGGGTGGAGATGTGAGGAAAGTACCTGAGAATGCAGCAGGTCGATGGCCTTTGGGGGAGGATGATAGATTGGAGAGGAGGTTGGATCAGAATGTGGGAAGGAAGATCCACAGGTATCAAGAGGCAGTGCTGAGTTGCAAGGTTGGATATAGGATATGGTGGAGGATGGAAAACGAGAAACAGGTGAAAGTCCACATTGATCCCGTGTGGTTGTAGGGTCCGAAGTTGGATGATGAGGCGTTCTTCCTCCATGCTTCGTGTGGGTCGGGTTTGGCGTTGGAGGAGGCCCAGGACTTACATGCCCTTGGTGGAGTGGGAGGGGGAGTTAACATTTTCCGCCATAAGTAATTGGGTTTGTTTAGTGCATCCCGGAAATGTTCTCTGATACGTTCCACAGGTTTGGAAATCCGTCTCCTAATGCAGAGGTATCCAAATCAAGAGCAACGGACACAGTTGATGGCGCGAGTGGTAGAAAACAGTACTGGTGAAATATTTTCCGCCCCTAGCGTCACCGTCCCTGAGACCATTCCATCTGCAGCCGCGTTATCAAATCCACGCCCACCACCAGGCCACACCCTGCATCCATCTCTTTCCCCTACAACCGCACGAAGTGCATAAGCTGCGCCCGCATTCCATCCCTCTCCTCCGTCCAAGGCCCCCAAGGATCCTTCCACAATCGACCAAGACTTACCTGGACTTCCACACACATCATGTAATGTGTCTGATTCTCTAGATGTGGTCTCCTCAACTTCGTGAAGACAGGAAACCAACTTGTGAAACTTTGCAGAGAAAAGCTCTGGAACACACGCACTGAAGAACCCCACTGGCCTTGCTTAAACATTTTTACTCCTCGTCCCAATTCACCAAGGACGTGCCCGTCATGGGCCTTCTTCATTGTCAAATCATAACAACTCGACGCCTGGAGGGAGAATGCCGTACCTTCCACCTTCGACCCTGCAACCACACGATATCAATGTGGATTCCATCAACTTCCTCATTTCCCCTCCCCGTACCTTATCCCAGAGACAAACTTCCAATTCGGCACTTCCCCCTTAATTGTTTTACCTGTACATTTTCCTTGCCACCTATCTGCTCCACCCTCTAATCCGACCTATTACCTTCCCCCCACCATCATTTAACTTTCTCATTCCCAGATACCTTCCGCTGCCCGACGCCCGGACCATGTATCTCTCTCTCTCTCCCCGGGTCACATGCCATATTCCTGTTGAAGGGATCAAACTCGAAATATCTATTATCCTGAACCTCGTATGCTGCCTGACTTGTTGTGCTTTTCCAGCACGACACTCTTTGGCTCTGATTTCCAGCATCCTCAGTCCTCACTTTCTCACATGGCTGTTGGAGGTCAATCAGCTTGGTCATCGTACATCTCTGCAGCAGTCCTTCAATGTCTTATCGTCGGCCACAAAACCTGCAGGTGCCTCATCTTTGCCCTTCCCTCCATCGTTATTTTGAAAATAGAAATATTTGCTCATGCATGCACAACTTGAAGCACCATTGACAGCTCCTGAACAAAGAACAAGTCTCCCTCCATGCACAGTGAGATAAGATGAATCTTGGTTGACATTTGACAAGTCACATTTAATCCCATAGGCACCAAGCCATAACAATCCCCAAACTGTGAGAAATTATCAGTTGGTTAACTATGACACGAAAGTTACTTAATGCCTGGCGAGCAATAACCAGGGCCAACGATTCATAAGCAAATGACCTGATCCAGACAAGCTGAAACTGTGGTCACAGAGGTATTTGGGACACTCGGATTACTGTCGCATTGAGCTCACTACCTGTACCTCCATCCAGCTACCTCATTCCAGAAGCATAGCTCAGGTGCGATGTAATTCTCTTCATGTATCTGGCTGAGAGCAGTTCAAATTCAACACCACGTGCAACATTCACAAAGCTCTGTATTGCGCAGGTCAAATCGCGGACTAGTTGACGTATCAATCTCCATATTCTTTTGTTCATGAAGGGGTGGAATTGGTCGCAATGCCTACTCAAGCTGTTCTTTTAAGATACAGTTAAACGTAGTTAAGAGAAGACTCAAAGATAAGAATTTACGTAAAGATGAAGATGTATTGAGTTTTACTTATCGAAAGGAAAGAAAGGGGCATTAAGATACTGACCGAAGAACAAACGTTCATAAAGATAGAAAGGAAGAGAATGCAACGAGCCTTATGATATTCTGCACGTCAGGGACCCCTGAATCGATGACTATTCTGGAGGCTGAGGTTGTTCCTGGCGTCGTTCGCCATTTCTGTCCGTGCTGAAGTCCGGTTTTTGGGATGAGACTCCGTGTCTCTGATAGAGTGTATGAACCAGATACGGATGATAAAAACGGCCTCATAGTACTGTAAAAGGAACCAAACCGCTATCCAGTTCAGAAAACAACTCCAGACTCACAGAATGCACAGAAACTCATAGAGATGCATAGAACGGAAACAAAACCTTCTGTCCATCGGGACCATGCTGAAAAGATAGCCTAATCTGATCTCGCCCCATTTGCTAACACTTGGCCCATATCACTGTCAACACACGTACAAATCGAAATGCCTTTTAATTGTAATTGTAATTGTACAAGCTCTGGCAGCTCATTCCATACAGACACCATCCTCTGCGTGAAGAACTTGCCCAACCACATACCTTTTCAATTTTTCCTTTTACAACCCAAATCTGCGGCCTCTAGTTTTGGATTCCTTCGTCCCAGGCAAAAGACTTTGTGTATTTACCCAAACTAGGCCCCTCAATATATTAAAAAGGTTATAAGGTCACGCCTCAGCCAACAATTCGCCAGGGAAAATACACCCCAGATATTCAGCCTCTCCCATAGCTGAAACACTCCAACCCCTGCATCATCCTTGGAATTCTTTTCTGAATCCTTTCCATGTACCCGACAAACCTCCAGTAGGAGGGAGAACATAACTGCGTACAACATTCCAAAATTGGCCAAACCAATGTCCTGTACATCTGCAACATGCCGTCTCAAATCAGAGACTCAATGCTCTGGCCAATAAAGGAAAAAATACTAAATTCCTTCTTCTCTATCATATATTTCTGATACTCCACTTTCAAGGAACAATGAACCGGCACTCCAAGGTCTCTTTGTCCAGCATCATACACAAGTAAATTACTATTAAGTATATAAGTCTTGCTCTGAATTACCTTTCCAAAATGAAGCAACTCACGTCATCAAAATTAATCTAGATCAGCAGCTCCTCGGCACATTGGCCCATCTTACCAATGTACCGTTGTCTCCAAGGTGACATTCTTCCATGTTTTTGGTGTCATCTGCAATCTTCGTAGTTGCCTCCAATATTCACATTCAAACATTTTGTAATAATGACGAAAGGCAATAGATCCAGCACCGATCCTGTTGGTCCACGACTGGTCGCAATCCTCCAGTCTATAAAAGAATCCTCCACCACACACTATGTACTCTAAATTCGAGCTTGTTCTGTATCCAAATGGCTAGTTCTCCCTGTATTCTATGAGATCCAACTTTCCATCCGGTCTCCCACTGGAAACCTTGTCGAACTTACTTGACTTTTTGCCTGCAGTACTGGTTAGTGCATTAGACGAAAGATGTGGAAGCTTTTGAAAGGGCTCGACGGAAATTTAGATTAGATTACTGACACAGTGGAAACAGGTCCTTCAGCCCAACAAGTCCTCCGAAGCGCTCCCACCCAGACCCATTCCCTTACACCTAACAATTTAGTATTTCCAATTAACCTAACCTGCACGTCTTTTGGACTTTGGGAGAAAACCGGAGCACTCGGAGGAAACTCACGCAGACAAAGGGAGAATGTGCAAACTCCACACTGTCAGTCGTCTGAGGCGGGAATTGAACCTGGGTCTCTGGCGATGTGAGGCAGCAGTGCTCACTGTGCCGCCCACGAGTTATTAGGATGTTGCCTGGTACGGGAGGGAGGTCTTACGAGGAGAGGTTGAGGGGCTTGAGGCTGTTTTCGTTCGAGGGAACAAGGTTGAGAGTTGATTAATTCAGTCATTGAAGATAATCAGATGGTTAGGTCGGGTGGAGAGTGAGAGTATTTTTCCTCGAATGGTTATTGCTATTATGACGAAGCATAGCTTTAAATTGAGGGCTGATTGAAATAGGATCGATGTCAGAGGTATTTTCTTTACCAAATGAATATTAGAGGCGTGGAACGCACTGAATATAACAAATGTAGTCTCGCCAAATTCATGGACATTTTCAAAAGTTATTGGGTCGTCATATGGACAAGAATGGCCCAGTATAAGTGAGGTGGACTTCAGATTGGTTTCACACGGCAGCGCAACGTTGAAAGAAGAAGGGCTTGTACCACACTGAATTATTTTATTTTCCATGTAACGCCTGACTGTATTCCGTATAGATCATGTCCACTGCCCCGAGCCTCCTCCTTACTTCTTCAAGGAAAACTCAATCACATCAGTGAGGCATGATTTCCCATGCAACAAAACACATTGCCAGTCACTAATACGTCCTTACATATCCAAATACATGAAAATACCGTCCCTCACTATTCCCGCCAATAACTTACCCACTGCCAATGTCAGGCTCACCCGTCTATAGTCTCCTGGATTTTCCTTACCAACTTTCTTAAATATTGGCAGCATGTTCGCTAGCAACAAGTCTTTTGGCACCTCGCCTATGACTATTGATGACAGAAAGATATCAGAAAGGGGCACAGAAATCACTTTCTGGATCAGTGCTGCTGGAAGAGCACAGCAATTCAGCCAGCATCCAACGAGCAGCGAAATCAACGTTTTGGGCAAAAGCCCTTCATCAGGAATAAAGGCAGAGAGACTGAAGCGTGGAGAGATAAGATTGGGGAGGTTGTAGGAAGGGAGAGAGTAGCTTAGAGTCCAGTAGTTGTGTTGGGGAGGAGATGAAGGTGATAGTTCAGGGAGGAAAGGGTGGAGTGGATAGGTAGAAACGGAGCTAGGCAGGTCGGACAAGTCCGGACGAGACATGGTGACAACACTGAGCTCGAAATTTGAGAATCGGATGATGCGGGGGAAGGGGAAATGAGGAAACTGTTGAAGTCCACATTGATGCTCTGGGGTTGAAGTGTTCCGAGGCGGAAGATGAGGCGTTCTTCCTCAGGCGTCTGGTGGTGGGGGAGCGGCGGTGAAGGAGGCCCAGGACCTCCATATCTTCCGCAGAGTTGGAGGGGGAGTTGAAATTTTGGGCCACGGGGTGGTGTGGGTGATTGGTGCGGGTGTCTTGAAGATATTCCCTAAAGCACTCTGCTAAGTGGCGAGTCTTTCATTTATTGTCTGCTTCCTGTTTCATTGCATGCTGTGACACATTTTAATATTTTCTAGCCAACTCCTCTGATCTTCTTTGTCGCTTCAGAAAATTTGACACTTAGTCCAAATATTCCCTAAACCATTCCTGACCAAAAAAAAACTACTGTCAGTCCGTCGAACTGTTGGGTCCCCTACCACTAGATCTTTTCTATTCTTCCCCCTTCCCTTCTGAGCCACACTGCCAGGCTCTGTTCCAGAGACCTGACAACTATGGCTTTCTGCTGATCGGCCGTAACGGCTGATCGGAGTGTGGAAGAAGTGCTTGTCGGTCTTTTACAAAAGGTAAACGAAGCAAAACTGTTGGAATTGCTCGTTAAGATGGAGTTAGAGTTACCTTCTTACCAACACCATAAGAAAAGGAGAGATAATTACAGCAACAGCTCAACATTTATATTTGTTGGAAATGACATTGGAGTATTTGGCGATGGATAAAATTCAACTGAAAATGACAAAGCTTGAGTTAAAGTCAAAAGAAACATGAAGAGGAAAATAAAAGAAACGGTTTGAATTATGATTAGAAACAGGGGTAAGAAAAAGAACAAAACCTAGTAGACAAAAACTGAAAGGTAGAATTACTTTAGCAGTACTAAAAGAAAATGAGGAAGAACAAAGAGAAAAGGAGACGATGCAAAGATAGCAATTGGGTGGGTGGGTGTTGGAACATCATAAATTAACACTTGGACATGAAAGCCAGTTTAAAAGGAATGCGATGAAGGCCGAAGCTAAGCTTAGTTTGGAAGAGAGTGAAGATGAGGAAACCCATGGTTGCCAATATCCTGTTGAGCATGTGTTTAAATATATTCAAGCATCGTCTAAGCTTTATGAGAAGGATGTGTAAGCCTTTGTTGTCTTCGTTGAGAAGGTGGTTGAAGGGATGAAGTGGACAGTAACCATGTGGATTTTGCTGATCCAAACATAACTGATAAATAGAGGTAGCGAAGTACTTGCATCCGGGATGTATGAGAGGGTGAATAAAGCCAATGTAATTACATGCGAACTTGGACTAGAAGCCTACAGACAACGTTCCAGAAGTCTCACGAGCGTCCCTGGTCACACCTGCCCCACGTTTGAAAAGACCAACCAAAATAATTTTCCTAGATGGATAAGGGTGTTAGGGTTAGGGTTAGGGTTAGTGTAAAGTGACCCGATTATTTTGTAAGAGTACAAAAATTCACTTCCGAAGGTATTGAGAACTCTAATGGAAGAGCAGACCATTAAAACGTCAAGATTAGCGGTTAAAATGGTTGGTTTTTATGAGTTGGTTCATAAATTGAAGTTTGGCTTCCAATATCAACTTCAGTGAATGAGACAGTAATGGGAGTAAAGCGAAATCCTCATGTGGTAAAGAGAAAGTAGAAGATCGCCAGGATAATTTACCACAGGGCAAAAAAGAAAACCCTTGATGCAGAAAGAGAAATTATAAAGCTCCGGTATCTTCACTGCAATAAAGCAGGCCGCGAGAAATCGCAGCGTTTGATGGTTAGAAAAAAAACACGAGGAAGACAGATGTAGGAAAACAGGATAAGCCAGTGAATTTTGTTGGAATGCAAACAGAAAGTACAATGGAGGCGAAAAATGTGCACCAGGATGTACAATCTGGTCGTAGGTTGGTTCAGGCGGAAGTGGCAGATCTTCTTAAAACATATACCTGCGAAAGTAAAGTTCACTTGCAGAGGCCAGGAGTAGCAGGTAAAGAGGATACAACATTAAGAAGCACAAGATCCTATCAACCTTCGATATTGAAAGTTGAGAACAGGTGGGGTTCTAAAGGGCCATTACGAGATAAAATGTTTTTAACAGGATTTCACGGTGAGACAAGAAGTATTCAACAATGTAGAGAGAGGTTAAGGAGTCCACTGAAAAAAAGTGGAGTATTTATGGCAGGAGCCCTGAACATTTCCTGAACTCCAGGAGTGTAATTTGTCCTTGCTAATGATGTATCTGCTGCACAGGTAGGAGTTCTACATACTGTGGTTGAAAGGTGAGGACAAATAAGAAAGTTGAAGGGGAATTCTCAGAGATCCTGGTTGACATAAGCATATAGCTAACAAAGTAGACATTTTTATCTCACAGCAATTAACTGAGCTGCAGCAGGAAAATAAAATAAAAAACTTATCATAAACCATGCACGGAAATATTGCGTATGTATTTTAGTGTTATTATGTTAAATATATGCCTTTTGAGGAAATGTAGACCATCATATATTCAGGCAGATGAGAAATGGGCAGAAGTTTATCAAATCGCATTGCCAGTGACTTTCCGAGGAGATATTGGGGTAGCACATGAACTGCCAGGATTCGTCATTTCGTGTTATGAAACTCAAGCTAAAATGCAAAATCATTTTTTTTTTGCCTGGACTGTACAAGGATGTAATTGAATTTTGCTAGATATGACATACATGTCGGCTTATTGGAAAAACACAGACAGTAATAAAACCCGCATTGTTAATAACGATTCCTGCTTTTGAGGACCGTTTTCCGAGTGCCTTAATTGATTTCAGATTATCCGTACTTAAACAAAAAGTGCAAATCCATATTTGCTAACAATAATGAATGACCACGAGATTTCCAGAATCCATTCCATACGCAATGTCATCGCTGAAAGGATTGTGGAAGATTTACTCAAACGTTTCACTAGATATAGAATACCAAGTGAAAAATGGTCAGATTAATTGTCCAACTTTGCATGAGAATTATTCAAAGACGTTATGGACAGTTCAGAACGGAGTAATTCAAATCTGCTACATGCTAACCAGAATTTCAGAGAACACTGGAAAGTTGGCATCAAACATTAATGAAGATGCCGAAGGCATACTGTCAAGTCGGTCCAGATAAGTGTGGAAAAGAAATACTGTTTGTACGTTTTGCCATCAGAGGTGTACCAAATGAATCATCCATTTGCGTTATTGTTCGGCCATGAAGTGAGAGGAACGCGAAAATTAATCAAGGAGAAAATTTTAAGTCTTAATTCGGAGACCGTATATTTGGATTAAGTGTCGATATTTCTGGAACGACAAAGAAGATCATAGGAGTTGTGTAGAAAGTATTAAAATGTGTCACAGCATGCAATGAACCAGACGACAAATAAATAAAAAACTCGCCATTTTACTCTGGGAGATAAGGTATTAATTTTACTTCCAGTGACAGGTACACCGTTAAAAACAAGTCAAAAGGAGAAGGAAGAACCAAGATCAGAGGATTCTGAAATAGACATTTCACAGATTAAATTGGACAACGTGGATATTGTTAAAAATTGGTATAAACCTTTCAGAGTAAAATCAAAATTACCTGAATGAGTGTTTTGCTATTAAATAGGGAGATAAATGGAAATAAGCTGGAAAATGCTAACTTAATTATACATGATTTAGAAATAGGAAATACTGTTCTCATAATGCAACATCTGTATCAGCGTAAACCTCAAATTGGCACAATTTAAAAAGGACATTGAACGCATGCTCCAAGTGAACATAAGAGAATTGAGTTAGACACTGGAGCTCATCCGTCGTAATGCTTCCAAAACCAGATGGTACCTAATGGTTATTTGTTGTCTACCACAAATTTAATGGACTTGGAAAGTCTGATCCGTATCCAATTCCCCTTGTGGAAGGCTGTGTTTAACGAGGGGCAAGCAACTTATGTTTATAAGTTGGACATGCTCAGAGGGCACTGGGAGTTAACACTGTCGGAAAGATTGAAGACCATTTTGGTTCTCGTAACGCCGAATAAATTACACCAATTTTAATTCATGCCATTTGTCAAGGAAAATGCGCCAGCCATATTTCAATAACAAACCAACAAGATAATTGCCGGATTAACAGGTTGTGCAATTTGTTTCGATGACCTGGTGACTTTTATCAACACATGAAGGAACATTTGCAACATTTATCGACAGTGGGAGACAGGCATGCTGATAAATCTGGCTAAGGGTGCATTTTCCAAAGCCAAAGTCGCATCCTGTGCCATGCTACTAAACATTGACAAAATACTTCCTGGGCTGCAAAAAAAGGTAGTTTCGTAGTTTCCCATACCATCGACGAAACGAAGAGTACCACAGTTCCTGGGATTGAATGGATTTATTCAGAAGGTCGTTCCAAATTTTATTTGTATGTCTACTATACTCAGTGAGTTGCTGAAGCAAGGCAGTAAGATTCGGTGGACAGCGGACAGCCAGAATACATTTGAGATCCTAAAAGCTCTGACACCCCTGTATTAGCCACACCTAAATACACAGAGCCTTTCCAGATGTCTATCTATCCAATTGATTTGGATGTCGGTGCTGTGTTCGTTCTGGAAGACAGGAGTACGTAATACATTTATTGGGTATTTCTCCGGGATATTGAACATTCTACAACAGAAGATTTCGGCAATGGAAAGGCGACTTTGAGTTGACGATTGGCATTACAGTATTTCAACGTTCACGTTACCACTAATGGATCTGAGACAATCATATACACGGATCCTAACACATTTTACGACTGTAGAGAGAATTAAGGTGAAACATACCAGTGTATCTTGATAGATCTTGGTTTTGCAGTCACTCCATTTGAAAATCGTGCACGTGGCAGGACGAGAAAAGATGATGACCAACATATTGTGAAGTCTAGGTCGACAAATGGAAGTGGCTGCTAGCAGCAATAACGAGCTTGAAGTAGAATGCAATATCGCGTGTTTACATGGTTACAGTCAATGTAACGTGTCTGCATTGTCGTGAACCAACAATCGAAATTTAAGTGGTTTTATAATGAAGGTATCTTTGGATATTGATGTTTCAGTTCTGTTTTCAGTGGGGAAACATGCAGTTGTTCCTCATTTAATACGATTATGCTAATTTTGTTTATTTTTCAAGAAGGGTCATAAAGTCAGAAGTGCTGTAATGTCTGAACTGCCATTTAATAATGTTGAGTCGAAGCTTCCTAAGTCAAACATGCAAAAAAGGCATTCAGTCTTTTTAAGACACGTGTGCAATGAAAGGGGAGTGGTTCAATCTCCAAGGTCAGGATGTTTTCTTGTTTTGGGTTAACTTTACCTGGTCCCAAAAGAACCAGGTCAATGCTGATCCTCTCTGTTTCTGACTTGTCTCTTCTGTGGAATCCTGCGTTTGAATTTACCATTTGACCAAGGGATATGGTTTTGTGATGTTACAGGAAATAGGAACAGTTCTTCGTTATGTTACGTTTTAGTATCAGTTGTGTTTTAAAATAGTTCTGTTCTTTTTTCGTCTGTGAGTAAACAAATTCCGTTTTGACCAAATGCTTCGCTCCTGGAATATTCAACTGACATCTGTTGGAAACAACTGGCGAGTAAGGTTCAGGGCTCCCTTCCTGCAATGTATTGTGTGGACTGGCCAGGACCATAACACTGTGTTTATAGTTAATAGGTAATAAGGCATTAGTCCACCATTTCCACAATCGAGAACATTGGCAATAATCCAGAAAATCAGTCTCTGATGCCAATCGGTTTGTACAATGTCTACTTCTCCTGAAACGGGCTGTAAAATAATTCAGCTCATCTCAATGGATAATGCTGGATAAACAATGGAGTATGTTTGAACCAAACTGTGCTCTAAATATGAGATAAGGATCTCTGTTTCCACGGAGACTTCCCAGAAGACGAGCACAGGTGCAGGACACTTAAATGACGCAGGACGCTTTGCTGAAGACAAGATAGAGTGTCTGTTTTCCAAACCAGAACATTGCAATGACAATTGTATGGATTCAGGTTTTGTTTGAGTGTACCGAATTGGACGGGTTGCGTGAGTCCCTGCTCAATAGCCAAGTTCATCTGGTTGTGTTGGGTATCCAACCTGTGATGTCGTGATTGGATTTTCAGCACACCACGTGGTGGTATGTTGAAAATCACCATTGTTCAGATTGTCGGAATGTTAAAATGCCCTATCACTTTTTTGTTCATATCGTGGAAGCCATCCATTCTTGGATAGTGTAGAGTACTTCAATGAGTTGTACTGTAGATTATCTAGTGTGGATGCACAATTCTAGACGTAATCTCAACTATGAAGGCTCCAAAAGCAATGCAAGAATTTTGCAAACCCTGTTCGAATTCAGTTCCTTCTATTCATGTTTTCAATATTTGCGGGTGTCTTTTTGTGCATGTTATGGTTTTATGGGATTATCCAGTCAGCCAGACGAATCAATAAAGCAGAAGAAATCAAATACCGCCTCCATCAATAAATCATATATTACACGACCATATCATTCTCTGTGCCTTTTCAAAGTTGCAAGGAATGATTCTAGAATGTAAATTTGTTCGCTGAGCTGATAGGTTTGGTCTCAGACGTTTCGTCGCACCATGCCAGTTAATATCATAAGTGAGCCTCTGTTGAAGCGCTGGTGCTCTGTCCCGTTTACTATTTACGTTTCTTAGTCTGTTGCGATGGGTGATATCAATTCCAGTTCATTGTCAGAGTGTTTGGTAAATGGGGCCCAATCGATTTGTATCTTCATGGAGTTCTTGTTTGAATGCCACTCCTCCAGGAATTCCCATGAATGTCGAGGTTAGACTTGAACAGGACGTATACACTGTCCCTGTCGAAATGGTGACCTTCATCGTCTCTGTATCAGAATCCCATAAGAATTTTGGTATCTAGTTGATCCTCATGATTCCTTGTGGTTAGTCAACTGCCAGTCGGTTCAATGTAGTGTTTGTTGCAGTCTCTGCAGTGCATTTCATACATAAGCAAAAAGCGGGACAGAACACTGGCACTTCATCGGAGGCTCACTGCCGTTGTTACTAAGGTGATAAAACCTCTGCGAAAATATTGCCCAACTCATGAGGAAATGTAGAACGTGCAGCACAAGTTGACCTACAAATCTCATGAGAAATCACAATTATTTCAGGAGTACCGACTCATTAAAATTCATATGATATGGAACAACAATTATCTTGTGCGAAAATCTCTTTCAGACTGAGCTCAGGCGCGGACAAATAATTATCCGTAACTTGAACTTCTGTTGTTTCTTTTTCCCTTTCTCTCTCTTACAGTTAGTCTGTTGGTTATTGCATTGCTGGCTTGGGGCAACTGTGGTCTTTCTAAATGCACCACTCGCTATCTGGTGGCCATGGCAACGTCTGATCTTCTCTTCATTGTGTGTGATATTGTACTTTTCCGATTTCGCACATATTATTATCCAAAGTGTTTCCTGGACATCACCCCTGTTTGTAGTTTCGTCCACGTCCTGAGCCGTTTGACCATTGACTGTTCTGTCTGGTTCACTGCTGCTTTTACTTTTGATCGAATGGTCGCCATTTGTTTTCATCAGATGAAAATTAAGTATTGCACAGAGAAAACAGCAATGAGGCTTCTAGCAACGATCTGCATTTTCTTTTCTTTAAAGAACATTCCTTTCTACTTTCGATTTAAACCTGGAAGTATCAGCAACAATATTCCATGGTACTGTTATACCAAGTCCAGTTATTTTCAAGACCGTCGTTGGGCAAGCTTTAAATATTTTGCACATTTTCTAACACCATTACTCCCATTCACTTTCGTTCTTTTTATCAACGTTCTGACAGTAAGACATATCTTTGAGGCTGTTGAGGTTCGTAAGGGACTGCGGGGGCAGACGAAGACAGAGAATGACTCGGAGATAGAGAGCCGACGGAATTCCATGGCTTTACTCTTTGCCATATCCGCCAGCTTCATACTTCTCTGGTTGGTGTGTATTCTATATTTATTTGAAGCCGGTTATTCCTTAACTTCTGCTGATTTTTATCTCTTTGAACAAGTCGCATATATGCTGCGGAACCTCAGTTGCTGCACAAATGCATTTATTTATGTGGTGACACAGAAAAAGTTCAGAGCCCAGTTAAAGTATGTCGTGAAATATCCCGGCAGCAAACTAATTCAGTGGATTAATAAATCCATCTGAGAGCCAATATTACAAACAATAGACAATAGAATGAGAAGGCCACGTGTGGAATGCACCGAAATGAGAATGAGGAGTATCAACGTGATAACATTCCTTTTCTACCAGTAGCAAAACGAAAGATATTGATGGAACAAAGTTAGTGCAAAATATTGTGAGCAGTGAGCCACACTTAGTAGATATCTGAACAACAAAAGCATAACTACAAGAGATACTGGGCATGCCAAACTATCAGTTTTGCAAAGCAATGTGTTCTCAGTGAGTGAATCAGATCCAAAAATAAATGACCTGGAGAAAAGTAACTTTGAACACAGCACGCCAGACTGGGAATCTCAATGACAAACTCCTGTCTACTCTTCTGCACTGAACTCACTGATCCACATATCTGGACCGAAATTTAAAAAAACAAGATATTGATTAAATAAATGAAACAGCATGCATTGAAAACGCCTGTCTTTTGATTTGAGATCCTTTTTCTGCAATACTTTGATCAGTTTGTTCCTATTTAGCTCCCCCGGCCTAACGGTACCATTCGCTTTATATATACGTTTCTTTCCACCAAACAGCTGCTATGTTGATTAGGGAATCCGAGGTCCAATCAAAGGGCTCACTAACAGACGGTCCCCGAAGGCTGGCATGGAGTTGAATGTGATAGAGGAGACACAAATACTCAGTTTTTTTCAAAAAAATATTTTGTGTCTCTCACTATCTCCATCAAGCTCAGCAGGAACTGATTCTGAATGAATCCTGTTTGTAAATTCATATTTCAACTTGAGATGAATTCAAAAATATACTGCATTATTACCAACAATTATTGCTTCTATGTGCAACGCAGCTCTTAAACCCATCCATGCCTGAGCTTATAATTGGTGAGATAGTCATTCATTCCACTGTTATTTCTGGAGCCGGGTATTCAAGTGCCACATCGGCCTGACGCCTGATGAGAAACTCTACATATTAACATTGTTTAAGTTCCTTCCACCCTCCTGATTTGTTTTTCTAGCAAATTCAATTTCTTGATCATCCAATAACCGTCGTGACATTCGACATATTAATCTCCAAATTTTCGTTTTTAATATTTTAGTCACGTATTTTCACATTTCATGTTGTCAACTGATTGCATTCCTTTTGCAAGTTGACTTAAATCTTGTTTTATAAATGCTCTATAATAGTGTTTCATGTTGTATTATGCTGAAAATGCTGTTAACTGCTGAAGATGTTAGCTGCTGTGACGGTTAAAAAGTTACATATTGTATTGCAATACATCAAATGAAATGTCAGATAATAATGCCAGAATAAAAGGCAAGACTGAGGATTGGGAACAATTCAGGAACCAGGAAAGGAAGACCCAAAAACTGCTTAGGGGAAGAACACAATATGAATGCAGCCTTCTCTCGAAGCCAACATCCTTCTAACATTCACAGCCCAATTCTCATCTCATTTGTTAACTCCCCAACAGCAATCCAAACCTTGCATGAGACAATGTTCATTCCAGCCATGTCAAGATGTAAATTGTCCATCGTGTTGAGGTCCAATCTGCTCCAGAGCTGGTCCCATTGCCCCTTAACAATGCTGCCTGACTCCCAAGTCCGACTTCTAGCCACATTTCAATTACTCAATGGTTGTTTCGATCATCACGAGCACGTTGGACTGTCACTCAGTGTGAGATCACGGTGCTACGGATTCTGCCTTTCAACCTTGCTGCGAGCTGTCTCAAATTTCCGTTTATTTTAACATCCCCACCATTCTATCGTATTCGTTGCTACCAATATGGAGCAATACCTCTGCCGTTTGATCCTGCTCCAGCTGAATTTCCTGCACCTGTTCTGTAATATCCTTTCCCCTTGCAGCAGAGCGGTTATCAGAGCACGCTGAAGGCATCTTTATAAATGTGGAATCTGAAGCATGTTCCTCTGCCGAAAGAACACAATCCCAATACTGCATGCCCACTCTTCTCCCTCTATTTTTGTTCAGATAAGGTGTTTCCTGCTGTCACTGATATGTCTGTGTCTGCATTCCACCGATGAATCCTCTCCATCACAAGTGCCAAAAGTAGGAAACTGGTGTGAGATTTGGTTACTCTCAGTAGACTTCTGGATTTTCATGCATTCCCACTTTGCACGCACACCCTGAAACTATGGTGGGACCACCTACACAAATGTGTTATTTCTCTAATCCTCCTATCCTGCATGGGGCACAGCCACTCTTGTTACAGGAAGTGGAGAAACGTTTATGCAGACTATGACATTTCCTGGAGATACGTTGCTCTCCAGGACATTGAGCGTCCCAGAATCCCATATTTCGCTGGGTGACCACTTCTTATCGGTGGAGATGTCTGAGCATAATCAAAAGTTTCTAACCAGTTATAACGTGTTGAACTCTTTACCATTTCGTCTCAAAAAAATCTCCATCCGCTGCATCATGTTAATAACCAAGTATTGAGTATTGCCCACCCAACGAAAACAAATTGTAAAGTATTCCCTCTTTCACCCAATCTCCCATTCATCAAATATACTCTCTACAACGTCACCGCTTTGAGATCTGTCAATTTCTTCTTGTTACTATACTACAGTTGATTTGCTAACACAGCACAGAGCTCATTTTCATCATAAAGACACACTCCTTGCCATCTGGAAAGTTCAGAATAAGCGCCTACCTTGGGAATATTTGGTACTTCAAACAGGAAGAGTCTCTCACTTTATCCAACATGTGTTGTACCTTTTCTGGGAATGCGTGAGACCAATAGTGCAGGTAGAGCTTTACTCTGTAATCTGACATCGGATTGCTTTACTGGGGAATGTGTAGAGATCTTGCTTTGTGTCTGACGGCTATTTTACTTGGACAGAGCATGTAAAAAATGAGCCTTCCGGAACAGTAAATTTTATCCTATACTAAAGATTGCATGAAAATGTACCAATGATGCATTATCTCTCTACAATACTGAATATTGATTGCAATTTTCCAGACAATTACTGACGTGTAGCATGTATTTTCCTTCTCTATGTGATCCAGGTATTTGGTCGTCACATGATACTGTTTCAGGTGCACAGCATAACTTCATGTACAAGCCTGTTAGAAAGAATAGGGAAGGAAACTCTCACATTTCATTGTCATCACCATCAAACTGGTTTCTGCACACTCTGTTCAGATCATGTCTTCACTCGATACACGTCCACATTACTTTGATGATAATGAAACATCAAACTTAAATAAAAACTTTTCAATTCTCTGTTCGTGACAAAACGTTAGACATTTCAATATGACGCGATCTGGTAAAAAGAGTGATCTATAACTGTGTATGATCTTTGTGAATCTGCAGGATCGCCATCTTTGGAACTGCCCGCTCACAATTAAATGCACAGTTAAAGCTGCAATGCAGGAATCAGTACAAAATAATTTGTGGCACGATCATAGAATCACAGAGTCATAGAGCATGGAACCTGACTATTTGGTCCAATAAGTCCGTTCTCAACAGAATCCCAAAGTAATGTAGTCCTACCTGCCTGGTCCTGTTTCGTGAACCTTTATATATTACCTATTCATGTGTGTATCGTGATGTCTTTTCAATGTTGTAACTGTACCCGCATCCACCACTTCCGCACAACTGTTATTCTACACGCAAGCGATGCTCTGTGCAAAACGTTTACTTGTCATCCTTTCTTTAAATCTGTCTTCTTACCTTAAAAATGTACCCGCTCGTCTTGAAACTTCCCATCCTAGATTCGTAACATCAGAGAGACGTACAGCATGGAGAACGGCCTTTCAGTCCAATTCATTCATACCAACGACACAACCCAAATTATTCGAGTTCCTTTTGCCATCAATCTGCCAGAATTCCTCTGAACCGTTCCTATTCATGATGACTTTGAAATGTTGTTCTTGTCGCAGTCTCCATCACTTCTTCTGGAAGCTCATCCAATACACGCACTAAGATCAGCGTGAAAACTTTGCACCTTACATCCCTTTAAAATCTTCCCGTCTAATCCTGCACTTCTGCCCTCCGGTTCTGGAGTCCACCACCCCAGGAAAAAAATACCTTGTCTATTTGCTGTATCCAAGCCCCTCATGATTTGTAAACCTTTTATTTTCTGATCAACCCTTAGCTTTTGACGCTCCAGGTGAAAACAACCCCAGTCTATTCAGCCTCTCCCTACAGATCAAAACTTCCAGCTTTGGCAACATTCTTGGAAATATTTTCTGAACTCTATCAAATTTAATAATATCCTTCCTGTATGAGGCAGGCCAGAAATATGCATAATATTCCAAAAAAAGAGTGGCCAAATCAATGTCAAATACAACTGCAACATGAGCTCCCAACTCCTGTCCTCAATGCTCTGAACAATAAAGGAACGCATACCAAATGCCTTATTCACTATCCTAGCTACCTTCGACTCTACTTTCAAGAAAATATCAGCCTGCATTCCAAAGTCCCTTTGCTCAGCGATACTCCACTTACCATTAAGAGCATAAGTCCTGCCTCACATTTACCTAAATTAAACATCATCTGCCTCTCTTCAGTCCATTGACCCACCTGATGAAGGTTTCATTGTACTGCGAGTTAACCATATTCGCTGTCCACTGCACCTCCAATTTTGGTGATTTCTGCTAACTTACAAACTGCACCATCTATGTTTGCATCTTCCACACTCTCCCATCTCAGTATTGAAACACTCCTTATCACTGCAGCATGTGCCAAAAACCACATCAACACCTTATTTCTTTGCGAGTTTGAAGAAGATTTGTAGCTCAGATTGAGGTTCTGAACGTAAGTTTGCTCGGCGAGCTGGAAGGCTCTTTTTGAGACGTTTTGACACCACAGCATGAGTGAGTCTCAATTGAAGTTTCACTGGAGACGCTCTGATTATGGTAACTATTATGGTGAGGAAACGTTTGGAAACCAAGCTTCCAGCTCCACGTGCAAACTTACATCCTTAACTCCTTCACTCTGAACTAGCTCCATCATGAAGAAACCTATTTCTCGAAACTTCTGCAAGTACAATTCACATCCTCATCTCAGTAACCACTTCCTTTCTCTGTAGTCTCCCGATCTCTGGATTATCCTCCCAGCGCCTAAGCCCCTCCCTATCTCTGTCAAAACTTCTAATGCCTGAAACTCTCTCAACTTCTGTATCATCCTTCAGCGATGCTGGGATTGGCTCAGACAGACGAGACAAGTAACATTTCGGATTAAAGGTGCTGAACCATGTTAAAAATCAATTCTTCATATTTTATCAGTTTAGGTAAGAGTTCATCATCCTGAGAATAAATCATTGAACACCAGTTCCTCATTTTCCCACAAAGTCTCAGTCAGTTCAAGGTGAGGAATTTTTGACTACTCTTTTAAACCTCGCCATCTTCTGCCTGATCATCTTGATGACAGTCTCTTCATAGCGTTGTGCTGTATTGGTGAAGTGAGGCTGTTTTGATCTTCTTTGTGATCCCATTCACTTCTGGAGAAATCAGCCGCAGACCCAGTTGGCACAGTGACTTTGTCTTCCCTGTATTTACTCGTGCAGCCTCGTGCCTCAAGTTAAAGCCAGTTTATAAACCGATTGTGATATTTCATCTCTCACTGTGGTGTACACGGTGAGGTCACAGTTCTTCTGTGAGATCACACTTTGACCCATTTAGTTCAAGGGATGTCACCGCGGTCAAACGGTGAGCTAATCAAACCCTACTTTTCTCAGATTACCGCATGTTTACATTGCAGAATGCACATAGCATTTCCAGACATAGACAGTGGAGTGGATGAATATTAATCAATAATGTGTCTGTGACAGTTCTATATGTCTTCACTTAGTAATAGCTACTGACCATTTGTTAGGATTTCCTACTCAGTCGTAGTCCCCCAGGACTGGGCGAATGATTAGTGATGTGGCTGAGAATTAGGATCAGTCCCCTGCCTTCCTTATTTCTGCATGTTCCTCCAGCTCCATTGATGCCAAGCTATTTCTGTAACATCCAGTTGCCTTGTGGGAGATTCATTCTGAGCTTAAAGGTTGTTCATCAGTGATACGTAAAATGATATTTTTTATTTTCAGAGGATTCCGGATACGACATTTCCCTGAAAGGACACGCCCACAGCTGGAATTTTCAATTTATGTATGGCAACTAGGCAAGTGCCAGATGACTGGAGGAGGAAAAATGTGGTTCCACTATTTTGAGAATGGCCTCAGAGATGAACCAAGGAATCATGTATCTCGGAGTTAAACTATTTAAATATACTTTCAGAAGAGGAGAATTAATACCCATTGGAACGGTATAAGTTAATTAGGGATTAACAGCATGGGTTTTTTAGATAGTGGTCATACGTAACAACTATTTAGAACTTCTTGTGTAAACATGGAGATGTGTGTGGATGAAGGAAGTTCGGTTGATGCAGTTTCTATACATCAAATATATCTATTTAGCAAAGCTTTTGACAAGGTCTTGCATGAGAGACTGATTAAGAAAGTGAAAGCACATGCGTTTGAGGGAATATTGTCAACATGGATCAGAAACTGGCTGAGGAATAGGACATAAAGGGGAGTGAAATAAGGCTGTTTGACTGGGAACCCGTGCTCAGTTGTGTTTGTCCAGATAATCAGAGTTCCCAGCTAAAAACACCAGAGCAAATAAAGGATTCAACATTCATCTTCACGAACATGTCCTCATCTATAACTCAAAACAACAGGTAGAGAATGGAGTTAGAGACAGATTGAAGCTCTCTCCACACTGTCTGCATCAAACATTTTCGGGAGGAGAAACGCACAGGAAACTTGGTAGGTGATGTTGCAGACACATATTTAAAGGAAAGGCACAATCCGAATAGAGATGTAAATGGTAAACTCAGTCTGCACTGTCTCCAACACACATTCCACACGCAGAAGCATACGCATGCTCAGTGATTTATCAAGATGAACAGGGAGAATCAGAGGGATTCTGGATCCAACAAACAGTACTTCAATTCCATCTCAAACATCAAAATCTGCAAGTATAACAAACTTTTATCCACCCACCTCCATAACCAGCGCTCCTCAAACATGCCAGAAGATTCCCCCTGGCCTCAGAAACGCCATTAGCAATGCGGCTGATGCAGCTAACACCCCCACGCTGATTAGAACATAGAACATAGAAAAATACAGCGCAGTACAGGCCCTTCGGCCCTCGATGTTGCGCCGACCGAAGCCTACCTAACCTACACTAGCCCAATAACCTCCATATGCTTATCCAATGCCCGCTTAAATGACCATAAAGAGAGAGAGTCCACCACTGCTACTGGCAGGGCATTCCATGAACTCACAACCCGCTGAGTGAAGAATCTACCCCTAACATCTGTTGTAGTGGTTCTGTTCGCCGAGCTGGAAGTTTTAGTTGCAAACGTTTCGTTCCCTGGCTAGGAGACATCATCAGTGCTCTGGAGCCTCCTGCGAAGCGCTTCTTTGATGTTTCTTCCGGTATTTATAGTGGTCTGTCCTTGCCGCTTCCGGGTGTCAGTTTCAGCTGTCACTGCTGAAACTGACACCCGGAAGCGGCAAGGACAGACCACTATAAATACCGGAAGAAGCATCAAAGAAGCGCTTCGCAGGAGGCTCCAGAGCCCTGATGATGTCTCCTAGCCAGGGGACTAAACGTTTGCAACTAAACCTTCCAGCTCGGCGAACAGAACCACTACAACAAGCACCCGAGCTACAAATCTTCGCACAAACTCTAACATCTGTCCTATACCTACCACCCCTTAATTTAAAGCTGCGTCCCCTAGTAACAGCTGACTCCATTAGCGGAAAAAGGTTCTCACTGTCAACCCTATCTAAACCCCTAATCATCTTGTACACCTCCATCAAATCTCCCCTAAACCTTCTTTTCTCCAATGAGAACAGCCTCAAGTGCCTCAGCCTTTCCTCATACGATCTTCCTACCATGCCAGGATACATCCTGGTAAACATCCTCTGCACTCGTTCCAATATGTCCACATCCTTCCTATAGTATGGAGACCAAAACTGCACACAATACTACAGATGCGGCCGCACCAGAGTCTTATACAACTGCAACATGTCCTCAATTCCTATACCAATAAAGACCAGTACATCATATGCCTTCTTCACAGCACTATTTACCTGGGTGGTAACTTTCAGAGATCTGTGTACATGGACACCAAGATTCCTCTGTTCATCGTCACTACCAAGTAGCCTACCATTAGCGCAGTAATCCATCCTCTTGTTACGACTACCAAAGTGAATGACTTCACACTTAGCTACATTGAACTCCATTTGCCACCTTTCTGCCCAGCTCTGCAACTTATCTATATCCCGCTGTAACCTGCCGCATCCTTCTTCGCTGTCCCAACTCCACCGACTTTGGTGTCATCCGCAAACTTACTCACCCAGCCTTCAAGCCCATCCTCTATGTCATTTATAAAAATGACAAACAGCAATGGTCCCAAAACAGATCCTTTTGGAACACCGCTAGTAACTGCACACCAAGATGAACGTATACCATCAACTGCTAATCTATGTCTCCTTCCAGCCAGCCAATTCCTAATCCAAACCACTAATGCACCCTCAATGCCATACCTCCGTAGTTTTTGCATTAGCCTGCCATGGGGTACCTTATCGAACGCCTTGCTAAAATCTATATACACCACATCTACTGCTTTACCCTCGTCCACTTCCTTGGTCACCTTCTCAAAGAACTCAAGAAGGTTTGTGAGGCACGACCTGCCCTTCACAAAACCATGCTGACTATCCTTGATCACATTATTCCTATCCAGATGTTCATAAATCCTATCCCTCACAATTCTCTCTCAGACTTTGCCCACAACAGAAGTGAGACTCACTGGCCTAAACTTACGAGGGCTATCCCTACTCCCCTTCTTGAACAAGGGGACCACATTCGCTATCCTCCAGTCTTCTGGCACTATTCCCGTAGACAACGACGACATAAAAATAAAGGCCAATGACTCCGTTATCTCCTCCCTAGCTTCCCAGAGGATCCTAGGATAAATGCCATCAGGCCCAGGGGACTTATCTATTTTCATCCTTTCCAGTATTCCCCAGACCTCTTCCCTACATACCTCAAGGCCATCCATTCTAATCACTTGTGACTCAATATTCACATCAGCAACAGTGTCCTGTTCCTGAGTGAATACTGACGAAAAGTATTGATTTAGTGTCTCTCCAATCTCATCCGCCTCCACGCAAAACTTCCCACTACTATCCTTGACTGGACCGATACCTACCCTAGTCATCCTTTTATTTCTGACATACCTATAGAAAGCCTTTGAGTTTTCCCTAATCCTACCAACTAAGAACTTTTCATGTCCCCTTCTCGCTGCTCTTAGCTCTCTCTTTAGATCCTTCCTGGCTACCTTATAACTCTCAATCGCCCCAACTGAACCTTCACGTCTCATCTTTACATAGGCCGCCCTCTTCCCTTTCACAAGGGATTCCAATTCCTTATTAAACCACGGCTCCCTCACAAGACTCTTTACTCCCTGCCTGACTGGTGCATACTTATCAAGGACACCCATTAGCTGTTCCTTGAACAATCTCCACATATCATTTGTGTTCTTCCCTTGAAGCCTATTTTACCAATCCACGCATCCTAAGTCATGCCTCACCGCATTATAATTTCCCTGCCCCCAGCTACAACTCTTACCCTGCAGTGCACACTTATCCCGCTCCATCACTAGAATAAAAGTCACCGAGCTGTGGTCACTGTCCCCGAAGTGCTCACCTGCCTCCAAGTCTAACACCTGGCCTGGTTCATTACCTAGAACCAAATCCAGTATAGCCTCACGTCTTGTTGGCCTGTCTACATATTGTGTCAGGAAACCCTCCTGCACACATTGGACAACCACCGACCCATCTAACGAACTCGAGCTATAGCTTTCCCAGTCAACATCTGGGAAGTTATAGTCCCCCATAACAACCACCCTCCTACTTTCACTCTTCTCCTGAATCATCCTCGCAATACTTTCCTCTACTTCTCTCGGACTATTAGGAGGCCTGTAGAAAACTCCTAACAGGGTGACCTCACCTTTCCTATTTCTAACCTCGGCCCAAACTACCTCAGATGGCAAGTCTTCCTCCATCGTCCTTTCCACCGCTGCAATACAATCCTTGACAAGCAATGCCACACCTCCCCCTCTTTTACCCCCATCTCTGACCCTACTAAAACATTTAAACCCTGGAACCTGCAACAGCCATTCCTGTCCCTGTTCTACCCACGTCTCTGTAATGGCCACAACATCGAAGTCCCAGGGACCAACCCATTGCTGCAAGTTCACCTACCTTATTTCTTATACTTCTGGCATTGAAGTATACACACTTTAAGCAACCTTCCTGTTTACAGGCACCCTCCTTCGAGATCGATGTCATGTTCCTAACCTCCCTACACTCAAAGTCCTGTACCCCAAAGCTACAGTCCTGGTTCCCATGCCCCTGCAGAGTTAGCTTAAACCCTCCCAAAGAGCACTAACAAACCTCCCCCCAAGGATACTGGTGCCCCTCAGGTAGACCATCCTGTTTATAGAGGTCCCACTTTCTCCAGAAAGAACCCCAGTTGTCCAGAAATCGGAACTGGACTATCCCTGTAGCCACTCATTTAACTGTTCTCGGTCCCTATTCCTCGACTCTCTATCACGCGGCACGGGTAACAAACCAGAGACAACAACTCTGTTCGTTCTAGCTCTGAGCTGCCGCCCCCATCATGGCCACTCCCAAAGCCACTTCCGGCCCTCACATCATTGCTGATCCCACAAGCTCAGTGACTTCCGCCACCCCTTCTGCCGTGTCTGCCACCACTTCCGCTCCCACCAGCGCCACTCACCTGCAGTCTGCTGACACGCACCCCACAGACCCCACTGTCACTATCCCCACCCGCTCCAGAACCCTGAGGGGCTCATTACACCTGCTCATGACTCCACCCCCATTCCCCCCACAATCACCCCCACTCCAGATACTCACTCGGACCCCACTCCCAGCTCCACACCCACACCAGATGCCAGCTCCCAGCCGAGTTTTTACCATCCCTCCAGGCTTTCCCCTCACTGAGGACGAACGATCAGTCCTCAGCAAAGGTCTCACCTTCATTCCCCTCCGTCCTTGCATCAATGAATTTAATACACGCCGTGACGTCGAACAATTCTTCCATCGCTTCCGCCTCCGAGCTGACTTTCACAATCAGGACACCCACCCACCTTCCAAGGACCACTTCACCCACCTCCAACACAATGCATCCACCTGGACACCCCGCGCTGGCCTATTACCCGCCCTCGACCTCTTCATTTCCAACTGCCGCCGGGACATTTACCGCCTCAACCTCTCTACCCCCCTCCCCCACTCTAACTTCTCACCCTCACAACGTGCAGCCGTCCAATCCCCATGCTCCCATCCCAACCTCACCATTAAGCCAGCCAATAGAAGAGGGTGCAGTGGTAGTCTGGCGCACTATCCTCTACACCGCTGAAGCTAAACGCCAACTCGAGGACACCTCTTCGTTCTGCCTCCTCGACCATGAACCCACCCCCCATCACCAAACCATCATCTCCCAGACCATACAGAACCTCATCACCTTAGGAGATCTCCCACCCACAGGTTCCAGCCTCATAGTCTGGGAACCCCGCACTGCCCGGTTCTACTTCCTTCCCAAGATCCACAAGCCTGACCACCCTGGCCGCCCCATTGTCTCAGCATGCTACTGCCCCACTGAACTCATCTCTACCTACCTCGACACTGTCCTATCCACGCTAGTCCTGGAACTCCCCACATACGTTTCAGACACCACCAACGCCCTCCACTCCTCCAAGACTTCCGTTTCCCCTACCCCCAATGCCTCATCATCACCATGGATATCCAATCCCCCTACACATCCATCCGCCATTTCAGGGCCTCCAAGCCCTCCGTTTCTCCTCTCCAGACGTCCCCAACAGTGCCCTTCCACCGATACTCTCATTCGTTTGGCCGAACTGTCCTCACCCTTAACAATTTCTCCTTTGAATCCTCCCATTTCCTCCAGGCCAAAGGGTTAGCCATGTGCACATGTTTGGGCCCCAACTATGCCCGTCTCTTTGTTGGCTGCGTAGAACAGTTGATCTTCCGTAATTACCCCCGCACCACTCCCCGCCTCTTCCTCCGCTACATTGATGACTGCATTGGTGCCATTTCGGGCTCCCGCGAGGAGGTTGATCAATTCTTCAACTTCACCAACACATTCCACCCAGACCTGAAATTTACCTGGACCATCTCTGACACATCCCTCCCCTTCCTGGACCTCTCTATCTCCATTAATGACGACCGACTTGACACTGACATTTTTTAAAAACCCACCGACTCCCACAGCTCCCTGGATTACAACTCTTCTCACCCTATCCCTTGCAAAAATTGCCACCCCGTATTTCCAATTCCTCCGCCTCCTCCGTATCTGCTCCCAGGAGGGCCAGTTCCACCATCGAGCACACCAGTTGGCCACCTTCTTTAGAGACCGCAATTTTCCTTCCCACGTGGTTAAACATGCCCTCCAACGCATCTCGTCCACATCCCACACCTCCGCCTACAGACCACACCCCTCCAACTGTAACAAGGACAGAACGCCCCTCGTGCTCACCTTCCACCCTACGAACCTTCGCATAAACCAAATCATCCGCCGACATTTCTGCCGCCTCCAAAAAGACCCCACCACCAGGGATATATTTCCCTCCCCACCTCTTTCCACCTTCCGCAGTGACCATTCCCTCCGTGACTACCTGGTCAGGTCCACGGCCCCCTACGACCCAGCCTCCCATCCCTGCACTTTCCGCTGCCACTGCAGGAACTGTAAAAGCTGTGCCCGCACCTCCTCCCTCACCTCTATCCAAGCCCCTATAGGAGCCTTCCATATCCATCAAAGTTTTACCTGCACATCCACTAATATCATTTATTGTATCCGTTGCTCCCGATGCGGTCTCCTCTACATTGGGGAGACTGGGCACCTCCTAGCAGAGCGCTTTAGGGAACATCTTCGAGACACCCGCACCAATCAACCACACCGCCCCGTGGCCCAACATTTCAACTCCCCCTCCCACTCTGCCGAGGACATGGAGGTCCTGGGCCTCCTTCACCGCTGCTCCCTCAACACCAGAGGCCTGGAGGAAGAACGCCTTATCTTCCGCCTCAGATCACTTCAACCCCAGGGCATCAATGTGGACTTCACCAGTTTCCTCATATACCCTTCCCCCACCTCATCCTAGTTTCACACTTCCAGCAAAGCACTGTCACCATGACTTGTCCAGACTTGTCCGACCTGCCTAGCTCCTTTTCCACCTATCCACTCTACCTTCTCCTCCCTGACCTAACACCTTCATCTCCTCCCCCACTCACCCATTGTACTCTATGCTACTCTCTCCCCACGCCCACCTTCCTCGAGCTTATCTCTCTAAGCTTCCAGCTCACTGCCTTTATTTCTGATGAAGTGCTTCTGTCCGAAATGTCGATTTCGCTGCTCGTTGGATCCTGCCTGAACTGCTGTTCGCTTCCAGCACCACTGATCCAGAATCTGATTTCCAGCATCTGCAGTCATTGTTTTTACCACAATAAGAGGGATATCAGTGCTGTCTCTGGATGGGCAGTAACACTTAGAGATAGATCAGTGATGTTTCCATTGTTGGACACCCATTTTATTCACTGAGTCCCCTTCCCTCAGGAAAGGCAGCATGTTCTCCTCACTTAGTCCTTCATGTGACACCATATCCTGGGAAATGTTGGATGGAGAATACGTTCTGACCCCGACAGCAATGTTCACATTCAGTAAGTAAGAACATTTGAGTCAAATGCTCTCTGTTAAAACGGTCAGCTACAAACCTAAAGAACATTAGGACATCTCTGAGAGACATTTCCACACTTGGAATAAACTGGCTTGACGGAGAATCAGCTGCAATAATTTGTGATCTCGGGATGGGACTCGTGGTGTTTGAATGGTCAGCATTATAGCTGGCAGATTCCAAACACGGTTTTCACTGTTTGATGACGATGTACTGAGACGCTATGCTCCATAACTGGACTTACACTCATTACTGTAATGAGTTAGTTCAATTTAAAAAAAACCTGAAAGACAGCAATACCGCTGAACACCACTGCACACTCTATCTCCCCAAGGAGCTTCCATGAAGGACAAGGCAGCGTCTCTGGAAATGCATCAGTTCAGAATTTCAAACAAGGAGTTTGTCAGATACTTGAAGAGACAGATCACCTCGCACAGAAAAATGAATCAACTAATTGATCTCGTGGATTGTTCTAAAACGTCTTTGCTTTTATTGGCATCACTGGTATGATATTATGATGATTGAACTCGTTTTACTCTGCTGCTGACCTGTTCTCTGGCTTCAGCTTTTGACTAATAATGTCCCCAGCTCACTGAGTGGTCAGCATTATCCAGAGATCGGAACAGTTACAGTAATACACTGAGCAGCATTCTCGGTACAATTCATCACTGACAGAGACTTTCAACTTCACTACTTTTGCAGCATTTTCTGATCTCAGTATTCTCTCATATTTTTCGATTTATTATGATTTTAAGCTATGAGGAGAGATCATGAAAGTTAGTCTGATGAAGGGTTACTGGATCCGAAATTTTAACTCTGGTTTCTCTTCCACCGATTATGCCAGATGTACAGAGAAAGTTTTGAAATTGTTATGCAAATGAGGCATATTTTCTGTCGAATTTTTAAGATTAAGCGGTGATCTGATTGAATTCTGACAAGATATTAGCAGTGAAAGACAGAAACTGTTGAATATTTCTATTTATTGGTGTTTCTAGGATGAGGGAGCAGAGTTTAAGAATAAGTGCTGGAGTGTTCAGGAGAGATGCTATGAATCGTTTCTGCACAGAAAGGGTGGGATAGCTTTTGGACACTTCCAGAAGCGGCAGGAGATGTTGTATTAATTCTAACATTTAAATCTGCAGCAGTTTTCCTTTTGCTAAGCAAAGGAATTGAGTGATATGCACTCCGTTTTGAGTTGTAAACCTTCATCGAACTACCAACCATCTGGAATTCTGTCCCTCCTCAACTTCTCCGGTCAGGAGATTCACATCATGACAGATTTACTTCCTGAATCCTGCACGTTGAGACATTTATCATGTACACCCGTGTCATCTACGGCGGAAATGTCACAGCAATCGAAACATTCTGACAATGTCACGCAGTTTAGATGCTGCACTTGTGAAAGACATTTGAGTAGGCTTGTGTGAAGTCTTACACATTTTGTGATTACCGGTGTTCTGGACAACTTGTGCATCTGATCAGGATTTGATCCAATTCTAAAAGCATGGGATGAAGTAAGCCAAGTGGAAAGGGGAATATGCTTTCTCAACAGACGAATGCCTGAATTCGAAGCAAAGTTTCTAATGCGATTCTGCGCATGTCAGAGTTGGAGCTGAGACCTGTCGGAATCTATTACAGTCATTCAAATAATTATTTTGCAACCAAACAAATCACAGGCTTACTTTTGCTATCCGAGGAGGGTCAATGACCTAATACTCTCTCCAACCCCATGAACCCTAGCATCAATGGGCTGGAGGACAATGCGAGATGGTGGAAAATGTTAACATTCAAACTCATTCAACCGCAGCCACTTCTACTCACACATTGCCCTCGGTTTTGTTGGAAAAACTTTACTGTGTTCTATGGAACAGGCAGAATAAGAATCTGATCAGCAAACCATTGCATCGTTTCCCATTTGACATCCACAGTTATTTTGCTGCCAATTGCAGTTATTCCCCACGCAAAATGTGGTACTTCCCTTTGCACGATACGCTACGTGTTGGTTATTGAAGATGCCAACCTGATGATCGTTATTACTGAGATTAGATGGTGCATATTTCCTTATTATTACTTACAATCTTTCCTGTGTGCATTATTGCTGGGGTTCTGTGTCCTTCAGCCAGAGATTGATGTATTTGTTTCACTGTCACTTTATCCTTTCACCGAATCGTGACCATTTGTTATCAGAAGCTGAGTACAAAATATTGCACTGAGAAAACTCCAACCGTGTTCCTTGCATCAGCCTGCCCCCTGCTGTGTTTGATTAACATCCCCTTCTATTTTCAATATGCAGTTTATGTAATAATTAACAAAATGACATTCTCGTGTCAAATAATTTCAAGCTACTTTACCGAGACTTGGTGGGTGGCCTTACATTGGCTGGATATCGTTTTGAAACCCTTAGCTGGCATTCACTTTAATTTTGTTGCTGACTCCTCTGACCGTGAGCCACATTTCAGCGACCAGTTGATTTCAGAAGAGGCTGGAGGATGAAAGCAAAGGAGAGAATAAAAAAGAATCGTAGATGGACAGCAGAAGGAATTATGTGCTTTCGCTCTTCACCATATCTAGGACCATTATAGTCCTGTGACTAATCAACGTCGTAGATTTGTTATGTCATTCAAGTGTTCAATATTGATCATTCCCTCCTTTTTCTACATCATCCCAGTGCAGTTTGTTTCATGCTGCGAAACCGAAGTTGCTGCCCAAATGCATTTAGTTTTGCTGCAACATTGTCAAGGTTCAGAGCTAAGATCAACAACGCGGTAAAATCCCTGGTTACACGAATTTCTTGCAGAATGGAAAAACACAACTCCTTCATGAAACCCACAGGAGGCGCCCGTGATTCACAGACCATGGAATAAATTCTTTTTATTCACTCTGGAGATGTGGGCATCACTGGCTGTGTCAGTGTTTATTAGCTGCCCAAGTTTGCCCCGAGAAGATGGCAATAAAATACGTTCTTGAACTGTCGGTGTCCAAATGCTTGAGATAGGCCAGCAAAGTAGTTAGTGTGGGCATTCAATGTTTTGTAATGGCGATAAATGTCCAAGACATGATGGCGAATGACTTGGAGGGGAGCTGGTAGCAGGTGGTGTTCTCATATATCTGTTGCCTTTGACCTTCTCGTCGAAGAGGCCGGATGTTTGGAAGGTGCTTTCTAAGGAATTTTGCTGAATTTCTGTTGTGAATCTTGCAGATGCTACACTCTACTCCAGCTGAACATCAATGCTGGAAGGTGGGGAAGGAAAAGGGCTTCGCATGAAGGATTAAGGAGAACCCAAAGGCATTTTACTCATAGGTGAGGTACAAAAGAATGTTCAGGGATAAGGTTGGGCCGATCAAGGATAGCGGAGGGAACTTGTGTATAGAATCTGAGCAGACAGGGAAGCCGAAAATGAATTTATTTTGCTACGGTTTTCACCAAGGTTTTAACCATATAAATGAAAACTTAGAGGAGCTGGGTTACAGTCTTGAAATTGATGTGCTGGAAATCTTTGATAACATTAAGATTGATAAGTGGCCAAGGCCAGAAAAGTTTTATCCTAGGCTGCTCCGGGAAGTGAGAAAGGAGGTAGCTAAGCCCCTGGCGAGGTTTGCCTCCTCCCGCCCGACAGGTGTCATAACGGAGTATTGGAAGGAGGCGACTGTTGTTGCTGCTCTTTTCAAGAAGGATATTAGGGAAATCCCTGGCAATTACAGACCAGTCAGTTTTACGTATGTTGTCAGCAAGATTTTGGACAGAATTCTTTGAGATAGGATTTATGACTATTTGACAAAGCATAGTAGAAATAAAAGCAGTCAGCATGGCTTTGTGAGGGAGAGGACATGCCTCAAAAACTTTATTGAGTTCTTTGAGGAGGTGTCAAGACGGGACGACGACGGTTGAGAAATGGATGTGGTGTATCTGGAGTGCAGCAAGGCATTCGATACGATTCCCCATAGTAGGCTCATTCATAAAGTCAGTCAGTATGGGATACAGGGAGATTGGGCTATCTGGACTCAGAACTGGCTGGCTGACAGAGGGCATAGAGTCTTTGTAGATGGAAAGTATTCTGCCTGGAAGTCAGTGATGAGTGGGATCCCGCAGGGCTCTGTTCTCGGGTCTCTGCTCTTTGTAGTTTTTATAAGTGGCTTGGATGAGTAGGTTGAGGGGTGGGTTAGTAAATTTGCACATGCCACAAAGGTTGGAGGTGTTATGGATAGAACAAAGGGATACTGCAGACTGCAGCACGACATAAAAAGGATTCAGAGCTGGGCTGAGAAATGGCAGATGGAGTTCAACCTGGATAAATGCAGTATGATGCATTTTGTATGGTCGAACTCGAATGTTGAATATAGGTTTAAAGGCAAGATTCTTGGCAGTATGGAGGAACAGAGTGATCTGGGTGTGGAAATGCACAGATCCCTCAAAGTTGCCACCCAAGTGGATAGGGTTGATAAGAAAGCAATTGTTGTTTTGGCTTTCATTACCGGGGGATTGAGTTTAAGACACTCGTTATTTGCTACAACTCTACAAGTCCCTGGTGAGACCACACTTTGAATATGTTGTCCAATTCCTGTCACCCTACTATAGGAAAGATTCAGCTGATTTTAAAGCTCAGACGCTTCTCTAAGGAGAGGAGGAGGCAAGGGGAGACCTGATTGAGGTGGACAAAATAATGACTGGAAGAGATAGATTCAATCGCCATAGAATTTTCCCCCGGGCAGCGTTGTCAGGTACAAGTAGTCATAGTTTAAAGGTATTACGAGGAAGGTATAAAGGAGACTTCGGAGGTAGGTTCTTTACACAGAGAGTTGTGAATGCACGGGATGCGTTGCCCGCTGTGGTGGTGGAACCAGAGTCATTGGGAAATTTAAGCGACTGTGAGACATGCACACCGACAGCAGTGAGTTGAGGTGTGCATAGGTTGAATTACTATATTTTATATTAGGATTAAACCTCGGCAAATCTTCGTGGGCCAAAGGGCATATGCGGGACTTTTCTATGTTCTATGTTCTCGAAACAAAACATCCTGGAGTCGAAAGTCATACTGTTCTGCACTCTGCTTGAGTTCTCACGCCACTGCCTCTGTTGTGTTGGATGGTGGGATATTTCAAGGATTCAGTCAGAGAGCAAGAAAGGGAGGGCAGCAGCTCACAGCATTATTCAAACTAACAACAGCATCAACACAGACACACGCACACACAAGGCTGGTGTGGAGAACGTTGCAATAAGAATAATGTCCCTTAGTGTGAAACACACCCGTGGAGAATTGACGTGTTTCCACTATAAAGTGGAAATGATTTCTCTTTCAGCAGTATTTCTAACATTAAGGAATTTCACTGCACGTGTATCCGAGTGAATCATTGCAGGACGAGAGAGGGTCCTTTTTGCAAATTACATTGTTTTCTGACATGATGTTACTATTTGTAAGTGATCAATAATTCAAAGATGCAGTAAATGGACCAGCACGGGACGTGTTCATTCACTTCTCCTCAACTAACACGGGCAATACCACAAGGTTTGGTGCAAAACTATATTGCATCACTAAAGACATGGTTTGAAGAATGAAAAGGTGTAATGTTACATATTCACAGACTTCAATTGATCTTCTAAAAAATGTTCTGCTTGTGTTATGCCACAGAGAGTCCAGCTGAGGGTGGCATTTAACAAAATTAAGCATAAGAGAGAAACGATGACCTGTTGTTGGACTGGGGTGGACAACATTAAAAAGCAACTCGTAGAAAGTGAGGACTGCACATGCTGGACAGCAGAGTTGAGTGTGTGGTGCTGGAAAAGCACAACAGGTCAGGCAGCATCGGCAGAGCAAGAGAATCGACGTTTTGGGAAAGAGCCCTTCATCAGGTGTTAGGCTTGTCAGCCGAGGGATGAATAGTTTAATGGGAGAGACTGGGTGTCGGGGAAGGTGGATCAGAAGGCGATAGTTGGGTGGAGGTGGGGTGATGGTGCTATGTCAGAGAGGAGTTTGAAGCAGATAGGCGAGAAGGAAGATGGGCAGGTAGGACGGGTCTTGAGGGCGGTGCCGAGTTGGAGGGTTGGATTTGGGATAAGTTGGAGAAGGGGATTTGAGAAAACTGGTGAAGTCCACGTCGATACTGTGTGGGTAAGGGATACACAGACAGAAGAGGAAGCATTTTTCCTCCAGTTGTCAGGTTGTTAGTGAATGGCAAGGGAAGAAGCCCAGGACTTGCATGCACTTGGCAGAGTGGGAGGGGGAGTTGAAGTATTCGGCCAAGGGGCACGGGGGTTGATTGGTGTGGGTGTCATGCAAATGTCCTCTGAACGCATAGAATCATAGAGTCACAGACATGTACTGCATGGAATCAGATCCTTCGGTCCAACCCGTCCATGCCGACAATATATCCCCAGCAAATCTAGTCCTACGTGCCAGCACACGGCCCATTTCCCTCCAAACCCTTCCTATTCATATACCGTTCCAACTGTCTCTTAAATGTTGCAGTTGTATCAGCCTCCACCACTGCCTCTGGCACGTCATTCCATACACGTACCACCCTCTGTGTGAAAACGTTGCCCCATATATCTCTTTTACATGTTTCACCTCACACCTCAATCTATGCCCTCTAGTTCGGGACTCCATGACGCCAGGGGAAATACTTTGTTTATTTACCCTATCCATGCCTCTCATAATTTTGTAAACCTCTATAAAGTCATACCTCAGCCTCCAGCGCTGCAGGGAAAACAGCCCCAGTCTGTTCCGCCTCTCTCAATTGCTCAAATCCTCCAAACCTGGCAACATTCATGTAAACCTTTTCTGAACCCTTTCAGGTTTCACAACATCTTGCCAATAGGAAGGAGACCAGAATTGCACGAAATAGTCCATCAGTGGCACAACCAATGTCCTGTACAGCCGCAACATGACCTCCCAATTCCTATATTCAATCCTCTGAACAAAAAAGGAAAGCATACCAAACGCCTTCTTCACTCTCCTATCCACCTGAAACTCCACTTTCAACTGCTTTGCAGATAAGCCTCCCAACTCCACAAAACTAGAGGAGACAGCATCGGGTGCAAACAATACAGTACATTCCATGCGTGGAAGTGGAGGTAAAACTGGGATGGATGTGGAAGGCTACTTCGGGGCCTTGGACAGAGGTGGCGGGGATGATGTGGGCGCAAGTTGTGCAAATCCGGCAGGAGGAGAAGGTGCTGGGAGGCGAGATTGGATTTATTACAGGCGTCGACCTGCCAAGAGAATGTGAAGTAATGGTCTTTCCAGAAAGCAGATAACAGTCTACGTGTGGTTGACAGAAATTAAGGAGGCTGATCCAATGTATACGGACCTTGCAAGTGATGTAAGGAGACTACCAAGGGTGTTCTGCCTTTGTTGCGGTTGGAGATGAGGGGTTCGAGCACGGACGTGCGGGAAGTGGATGTAATGCACTGGAGGGCATTACCGAACATGTGAGAGGGGAAATTGTGGTCTTTGAAGACAGGGGCTATCTGGTGTTTTCTGTGTTGCAACAGGACCTCCTAAAAGTAGATGCAGAGGAGGTGGAAGAATTTTGAACAAGGGATAGCATTCGTACAGAAAGCAGGTTCTAGGTCAGGTAGCTGTGGTATTTGGTGGTTTTGTAGATGATGTCCTTGTTGAGTCGGTCACCACTGATACAGATGGAAAGATTTAGGAAGGGGAGTGCGATGTCTGAGATGATCCAGGTGAATTGAAGTTCGAGGTGCAATGTGTTGGTGAAGTCGATGAACTGTTCAACCTTCTTATGGAAGAACGAGGTGGCACGGATACAGTTAAAAATCATACAAAAACAGGTTGTAATTCAACAGGTTTATTTGAAAGCACTAGCTTTCGGGGCGCCATTCCTTCAAAGGGATTGTTGAAATGATGATCATGCTCACAGAATGTCCAGCCAAAGGAATGCAATATGATGGAGATGTGATATAGCAAACTAAGCACTTTAACCAGAGAGAGTGGTAATTTGCTGGATGGATGTACTGATATTGAGCGTTCCCCTATGTCTGATCAGGTTGGAGTGCCAAATCAAAATTTCGGTCGTATCAGTGGGCGTGCTTAACACTGTGCCAGTTCCAGAAATACAGTTTGTCTTGGGAGCAATTATCATGATCCTTGGTGGGAGTGACACTAATGGTGCGGAGAAGCCAAAGGAACACCAGAGAACTGAAGGATTTAAAATCTCGTGGGATCGAAACTGTGTAGTCACAAGATCCCAACATCAGAAGTCACAACACAAAGCAATAACTAAAGAGAAAGACGGAGGAGTTGAGATTGGGTTACTTCACAACCTATTTGACGTAATGGTGCAGGAAAAACCTAAACTGGCAGAGTGTCAGGTAGAAGTGCTCAGTTCGCAAAAGCTAATGGATTTACAACAGAAAAACGAGGCAATAGTAGAATTGCATACTGATACACACTCAGAAAAGGAGTCAGAATGTATGCCTGACAGTTCTTACCTTAATGACAGAATCCGCCGAAGAAAATGGAGATCACGGCAGGTTAGTGCAGAGGACAAATGGGCAGAAGTGCACCAGACTGCGTTGACAGTAGCACACAGGCAACAGGTTTTACAGGTAGCACATGATTTACTAATTCTCGCATTCGAAGCACCTTTCACGTGTGTTTTACTTAATTGTGCAGGTCTTCTTCCAAAAACTGCAATTGGGTCCCGGAATTTGTTCACCATTATGGATGTGTCTAAAAGTTTCCGGAGAGATTTCCATTACAAAGTATAAACGGAAAAAAGGGTGGTAGAGGAGTTTGCAGCTTTCGTCACGTGGTTTAGGTTATCCAGAGAGTTTCAACCAGACGAAGAGTCGAATTGTACTGCTCGATTGTTTAAGGAAGTAATGGATAGCTTAGGTATACTGTGCTTTAAATCGAGTGTGTGCCATCCTGAATCCAGTAGACCTTCACAAAGGTGTCATCAGAGCCTGAAGGCAATGTTATGAGTGTACTGTCATGATGACATGAGTTATTGAGATAAACATATCTCATTTTTATTGCTTTCCGTTACAAATGCCCCAAACGAATCTACACAATTCACTCCATTTGATTTAATGTTCGGAAATGAAGGGAGAGTGCCTTTGAAATTAAATGAGGAGATCTTGTCTCGACCGAGGTTGGAGATTTCACACTTGGCTTGTGTATCTGAGATGACGGAGAAATTAAATCGGATGGGTGAGTTAGCTAAACAGGACCTGAAAATGTTGCAGCATACAGCTTAACACGTGTAAGATAAAAATCTAAAATTGGGACGTTTCCCCATGGAGATGACGTATTAATGTCATCTGAAAAGAAAGGTTTAGTGGTTCCCATCAAATCAAAAATACGTTAAATTAGGTGAATGCTCCAGTAAAAAAAAATGCCAGAAAGGAAAAAAAACAGTGTCGGTTATATCATGTCAATATGTTCAAACCTTATCATAACAGAGAAGAGGAACTGGAGAAACAGGTGTTCGTTACCGCACCACAGAGTGACGAATCAAATGCAGATTTTGGAGTTTGATGTAGCTCAAAACACGACAACCAATGATCTATTATTTGTTGAATGGGATACGTTAGATTACTGCCTGTCTCCGGAAAGAAGAATCAATTTGTTAGTTTTGTTACAGCAATGTGAGTAGATCCCTCATGGTAGCCTCATCCAGAAAAATAAGCTGCATGGCATTCACTATGATTTGGCTGCTTTGATTCCGATCTGGCTTGCCAATGGAAGGCAGAGGTTAGAGGTGGACGAATGCATTTCTGGATGCAAGCCCATGACTATTGGTGTTATGCAGGAAACGTTTTGTGACATCTGCTGTTGCTGATACATATCAATAAATTGGATGAATATGTGGGAGCGTTAGTAAGTTTGCAGACGGCATAGAGAACAGTGAAGTTGCGGTTTGCATCGACATTTATTAAAGGATAAAGTGGGATGTAGATCAGCTGCAGTTATGAATAGAGAAACGACAGACAGCTTAATCTGGAAACAGTGAAATGCTGCACTTTGGGAAACCAAATATTAAGGAACGTTATACAATTAATGACAGGATCCTGAAAGAAATAATGTACAGAGGGATCAATAGATTTCTGAAAATGGCCACGCAAGTAGACAGGGTGTTAAGAAGGAAATACGGTATGTTGGTCAATGTTGACCGAGGAAGTGATTACTTTCTTCAGGATATAATGTTGCAGCTTCGAGACTTTAGCTCGGCCACGTATAGAATATTATGTTCATTCTTTTTGTCACATTTAACGAAGGACGTCGAGGCTTTAAGGAAGGTGAAGAATAGGCTTACCAGGATTCTCCCTGGATTAGAGGGTATGAGCCGTAAGGAGAGACTTGAGAAACTTTGGCTTCTTTTTTTGCTGGAGCAGAAGAGTCTGAGGCGAGACTCAATAAAAGTCTATAACATTATGAGATGCATGGTTGGGGTTGACGATCAGAATCTTTTAAACCGAGCTAACATGCATTTACTGTGAGAAGTGAACTTACATCGGAGATGTGAGGAGCAAGTTCTGTTTTAACCAGAATGATACGAGTTTGTAATGCATTGACAGGTATCGTGGTGTAGCAACAGGAGCATTTAGGTACTCTATATTAAGCGGACAAATATGCAAAGAATGAACGGATATGGACCTAGAGCAGGTTAAAAAAAGGGTATTTAATTTGACATCATGTTTCGTACATTGTGGGCTGAAGTTCCCATTCCTGAAGGTACTGTTCTGTGGTCTATGATCAAATAGTGTAAGACTTGGATAACAAATTTCCATCAGATGCCACGTGCAGTTTGCTGTCTGTCACTTCATTGCAGCTGCCTAAGTATTACTATTGCAACAAAGTGGTACTGTCTCTCTCATTTAAACCATAAGAAAATTAAGATGTTTAATGGTAGGACCCTGGGGATTGCAGTGTAAAGGAGAGACCTTGGGGTGCAGGTACATTGTTCCTTCAAAGTGGTATATTGGGTATTGAAGACATCATTTGGCATGCTTGCCTAGATTGTTCATTGCATTGAGTAGAGGAAGTAATGCTGCAGTTTTAAATGACAATGGTGGGTCCACATGTGGAGTAGAGTCATAGAGTCATAGAGATGTACAGCATGGAAACAGACACTTTCGTCCAAACCGTCCCTGACGATCATATATCTCAACCCAATCTAGTCCCACCTGACAGCACCCAGCCCACATCCCACCTAACCTCCCTATTCATACAACCATCAAAATGTCTTTTAAATTTTGCAATTGTACCAGCCTCCACCACTTCCTCTGGCAGCTCATTCCACACACGTACCACCCTCTTTGTGAAATATGTGCACCTTCGATATCTTTTATATCTTTCCCTTCTCGCCCTAAACCAATGCTCTCTAAATCTGGACACAATGAAAAAAATACTTTAACTATTTACCTATCCCTGCCCCTCATAATATTGTAAACATCTATAAGGTCAGCCATCAAACTCCAAAGCTTCGAGGAAAACCGCCCCAGTCTGTTCAGCCTCTCCCCAAAGCTCGGTTCCTACAACCATGGCAACATTGCTGTAAATCTTTTCTGAACCCTTTCAAGTTTCACAACATCTTTCCGACAGGAAGGAGAACAGAATTGCACACAATATTCCAACAGAGGCCGAACCAATACCCTGTACAGCCGCAACATAACTTCCCAACTCCTGTACTCAATGCTCTGACCAACAAAATAAATCCTACAAAACGCCTTCTTCACTATGATATCTACCTGCGCCCACACTTTGAAGGAGTTATGAACCTGCATTCCCAAGATTTCTTTGTGCAGCATCACTCCCGAGGACCTGCCCATTAAGTGTATAAGTCCTGTTCAGGTTGCCTTTCACAAAATGCAGCACCTCGAATTTTTCATGGACCTGGAGCACAAGCTCATTTACAACTGAATTTACAGTCAGTAACCACAATCCAGAATACTGCAAATTGGCTGTCGGATTTACCGTGATGAACGGCTTATGCCCAAAACTTCGATTCTTCTGCTTGTCAGATGTTGCCTGACCTACTGTACTTATCAAGCCCACCACTCTGCATTCTGAGGTCTAGCATCTGCAATTCTCACCTTCTCCTTCCTCTCAGGTGAAACTTCCCAATTCGAAAATGACTGACGTATCAATGTCTGTGAATGTAAATTGTTTGTTGGATATTGCACTGTCAGGCAACAACAAGCGATAACTTATGATCATTAACAAGCTTTTAGACATTCACCATCCTAACGTGCTTCATAGGTGATTGCAAAACTGAATAAAGTGGTCGATGTTGTTTGAGTATCTCAGAAAAAATGAGAAAGGTTTAAGAAGGCAATTCTAGAGCGTGTGGTCCCAGCAGGTGAGCGTTCAGAAATCAATGGTGAGATTTGAATTTGAGAAGCATTTTCAAAAGTTCATGTGGGAAATATAAATGTCAGTCTGCAGGAACACATTGGGTCTTAAGTCTGGAGGAGGCTCCAAAGAATGTTTACAACATAGCTGTGCAGGAGGTGTCAGCTGCCTTAAACAGAATAGTAGATAGTGTATTCGTGCTCTTCCAAACTGCCACTGATTTCCACCAAACTGATCTGAAGCAGATTGGGGTTCATGACTTAACTCTGCTCTAAGGAGGGAACACTGACGACGCAATGAATCATTTCCCCACTATCTAACCAATTGAGTTATAAAATTTGCTTCTGCAGCTGAAAACTGTGGGGCTAGAAAAACGCAGCATGGCAGGCAGCATCCAGGGAGCAGAAAAAGCGATGTTTAGGGCATAAGTATTTCTTCAGGAATCGCTTCTACATCCCACCACTTCAGCCTTCCCATGATAACGATGTTTGGCCAGCTGAAAGTAAAAGTGGAGCAGTCTTTATGAGAATCTTCCAAGGCTTTGATTGGGTGAAGATCAGAAACGCCGACCAGTGAGAGCAGAGACATCAACAACCTATCGGCACCTGTACTGAACCCAGAGGATGCATCCACGAGAAGCAATAGTTATCATTTGGACAATAAATTGGTGTGTGCAACGGTGGGGATGATAAATATTCAATTTCCTCTTGATACAAAAATGCAAAACATAAAGATTTGAACCCCAAAAAACCCGTGGAAAAAGTACGGACAGCAAGTGCTGAAGTTCCATATTGAGAGTGCAGTACTGGAAAATCTAAGCAGGTCAGGCCGTATCCGAGGAGCAAGAGATTCGACTTTTCGAGCATTAGCCCTTCATCACCTCAAAACACATCTGTGCATTCCAATATTTTGAGATCTTCATTACCCTATCCATCGTTTCATGCTGTCATATTGTTATAACACCAGCAATATTCACACTTCTGACATGCCTAGTCAGCAAATATTGCTCCTCCGGACTTGCCCATGAGAAGGGCTTGGGGGGTGTTATGGACACATCCCTCAAATATTTCAAGAAATCCTGAATTTGTGGATTGTTTGGAACAGGTGTAGCGTGAATATTCCAGGAGTGATACAGCTGGCACAACCACTGAGTATAAAACAAAACATTACTTATTTTCAAGGTTGACGAATGAACCCCAATTAAATGTGAACAACAAAACCTATCAGAAAACGATGATTTGGAGATGTTGGTGTTGGACTGGGGTTTAAAAAGTTGAAAATCAAACGATACTGTAGAGGCATTGAGATGTGCAGCATGGAAACAAACCCTTCGGTCCAACCTGTCCATGCCGACCAGATATCCCAAACAAATCTGGTCCCACCTGTCAGCAAACGGCCCATATCCATCCAAATCCTTTCTTTTCATATACCCATCGAAACGCCTCTTAAATGTCCCAATTGTATCAGCCTCCACCAATTCGTCTGTCTGCTCATTCCATTCAAGTACCACCCTCTGCGTGAAAAAACTTGCCTCCCAGGTGACTTTTACATCTTTCCCATTTCACATTAAACCTTTGCCATCTAGTTCTGGACTCCACGAATCCAGGGAAAACACTTTGCATATTTACCCTGTTCAAGCCCCCCGTAAGTGTGCAAACCTCGAAAACAACACGCCCCAGTCTCCCATGCTGCAGGGAAACAGCCCCGGCCTGTTCTGTCTCTCGCTATAGCTCAAATCCTCCAACCATGACAACATTCCTATATATCCTTTCTGAATCCTTTCAAGTTTCACAACGTTTTTCCGACAGGAAGGAGATCAGAAGTGCACGCAATTTTCCAACAATGGCCTAACCAGCTCCTGTACAGCCGCCAGATGACCTCCCAACCCCTGCACTCAGTAGTCCGAACAATAAAAGAAAGCATACAAAACAGCTTTTGTTTTCATATGGTAATCATATCACCAGCAATTTCATAGAGCCATTAATAAAAGCAAATTACTGCAGATACTGGATTCTGAAACCAAAAGAGAAAATGCTGGAAAATCTCAGCAGGTCTGGCACCATCTGCAAAGAGAGAAAAGAGTTAACGTTTCGAGTCTAACTGACCCTTTGTTAAAGATAAAAAAAAGGCGAGAATTAGGGAGCTATTTCTACCAGGCTGAGAGAAGGTGACTCAAGGCTCCAGATGCAAAGGTGATACTGACAGTGCATGGAGAGATTAAAGGGAGATTAGGAGCCGATAATGACTAAGACTGAAACCAGTGCTATGTGACAAAATATGTGGGGGATGGATGAAGCAGAGACAAAATGGAAAACAGGGGGCGAAGTGTAAAAAAGTGGTAAGAGGAAAGGCAAAATGTATTGAGAGAGTGGGGACCGACAGAAAGAGAGACAATCAAGACATAAGAGGTACAGAACAGTGAAAAAACATAAATAAAAAGATAACTAAAATAATTGAAATAAAATTATCTGAAATTGTTTGAATTTTACAACTTCAGACAATTTTACTTCATTATTTTATTTATCTTTTCATCATTTCACCTGCAATATCGAGCTATTAGATATGGACAGCGCTGAAAACACAGTCTTCGTTTGAATTAGTCCATTCCGAATAGACATCCTCAACTGATCAAGCCGCGATTGCAGGCACTTGACTCTAATCTCTCAAAAGCCTTCCTTTTCAAATACAAGTCCAAATTCCTGAAAGGTATTGGAATTGTACCAGCCATCACCAGCTTGTCTGGCAACTTATTGCAGACACGCACCATCCTCTGCATGAAGCCGTTGCTCCTCACTGCCTTTCGAATTCTCAACCTCCCACACCAGATTTTTACCCTCTCGTTCTGCACTGCCCCACCTGAGCGAAAGGAACTTTACTACTTACCCGAATCAAGCCCCTCATGATTGAAAAACCTCAATATGATTAGCTCCCAGCCTCTGAAGCGCCAGGCAAAATAGTGAGCGAGTGTTCAGCCTGTAAACGTTTGCACCTTTTCCATTTTCAAATGTAGGATGTAGCATGCTGTCGGAAGCAGTTATCTTAGCAGCTGATCTGTCGCTGACAAACGCTGCAGGAAGGCGTGATAACTTGCTAAATATATTGTCAAACGAATTTGCATTAGCAACATGAGTCATTGATCAAAACGTGCAACTGAGTTCTGCGCTGTTGCTGACTCCAAAGCAACTGCGTCGTTCGTTGGCAGAAAGAATTCCACTTTTAGATTACAATTCAAATGCATTTGGCAGAAGGTTCGCAGCAGTTTATCAGCAGCACATAACCCTGACTCCAATGGTCTGTGAGTTCCCAGAAGCACAATGAGCAATCGTTGAATGTACGTTTCTGCAAACGATATTTGTCAACATGACAAGCTGCAGCTGAGCTGGTGGCTTTGCGATTGAAACTGCATGCGTCCGGACATTGTTCTTAATTTTGGGTAACAGAGCAAATGGTTAGCTCGAGTGTGCACGTTCGGAAAAGTCAATGCTTTTTTTGTTGGCAAGGTTTCCAATGAAATTGAATACTTCAGACTATCGTGCGATCGACAGCAAAGCAGAAAATGAATAGCTGCCGTGGTTGTGAGCAACGTCAATATAAGCATTTGCTTTCGATAGTTGGGTGCGTTGTCCGTTTAGATCAGTTGGTTAGTGTGTGGTGCTAATAACGCCAAGGTTGTTGGTTTAATCCCCACCCTGACCATGTGAGTAGCTTCTGTCGTTGGCAGCGCTGTATCACAGTTCGCTGTGGTTTTTACTTTCACCGTCTGCAAGAACTTGTCACATGATCGGTTGAGATGTCTGTTCCTTCGAAAGCCGACCATCGCTGTCATGGAACATCAACTCGTTGGTTCCATGCCGGCTTTCAGCTGCGTTGCTGCATTTCCAAACAACGTGTCCCACGAAACCACTAAATCACCAAGCAGAAAGCCTCACCAGCTCAATAAATCATTTGACAGGGCTAGACGCACGACTTGATCGCTATACCCATGATGACTGGTGGATGTTGTCTGCAACAAATCAATCAGTCTCAATTGTTTTCACAAAGAAATGCAAAATATGAAATATATGCAGTATTAAGTCGACCTGGCTCAGTCTCGGCGGAGAACCAGAGTTCAGGCTTCAATTCAAATCAAAGATTCTTTCATGTTATTTTCCTGGATCTCTGTTAATACTTTTCACACGACTTCCTGGTGTTGAGTGATTTTTAACTTATCCGTAAACCTAACTGATTATGTCAACTTGATGATGTTGTTGCAAATATTCACAAAGAAAACAGACCACATGTTCTGACTGGAGAGAATGAGATGGTGGCTAGACTCATCATCCAACTCCTTATTCCATGGAGCTGTTACTCAGACTAGAAGCCTCAAAAGTGACTGTGTCCGTTTCAGTGAACAGCCAGACTGCTAAAACCCAAATTAAACCAGCTAGAGGCTGATCCGGGAGAACTTGCTGCTCCTCTTTCACTGTTCAAGGAAATCTCGAAAGACTTTTGCCTGAGACAATCCTTGTTTGATAACATTAAACTGTCCTTACAACTCTTCAAATGCAGACTTTTCGAAAGTTCTACCTGCCATGTGCATTCAGATGACACAAAAAAAAACTGGAAAATAAAGCAACAGACAAGGAGCAGCAATCTATTTCCAAGTAGGGTGAGTTCCCAGTGCATCTGCAGCTCTTGCCATTTAGTTGGAAATGCTCGTGGGTTTGGAAGATGCTAACTCCAAATCTTTCGTGAATTTCTGCAGTGCTCCTTTATGTACTTGTTGTGATGACAATCTAAATGTGAATTAAATGTGATTATGATGTTTACCGGAAAGTACACTGTTCACAGCCAATTCAAAACATTGTAATGTTACCAATTTGCACACATCCTGGCATTTTGTGAAGCCATCCTGCAATTAAGATCTGAAGATAGACTTTGAAACTTCTTTGTCAGTGATTAGAGGGATGTTGATGAAAACGACACAATGATGTCTTTGCAGAATTTCACGTGGTTAATTGAGTTAAGTGCTGTTCAGATGAAATGTGGCTGGGCACAGCGCACAACGCCACCTCCCTCCCAAACACCACCAAAATCAGACAATGCTGAATATCCGTCCAGACTGGGAGGCATTAGTTGGATATGCAATGTATGAAGGTAATGTGGACTGAATGGTCGAAACAATGACAGTTCACAGGATTAGGGGGGGATGCTTTTGTAGTAATGTGAAGTGTCCGTTCTGAAGGAGCCTCCTCCGTCACAGTGAGCATGAATACATCACGTTCTAAGAATGAGTGATCTGTTATACATTTCACCATTTTGATCTCACGTTTCAAACAGTTTGCCTTGTGATCTGTGGTCAGGCTCTGATGAGTTTGCAAAACGGCCCCAATTTAGAAATGTATGTAAACTTTTGAAAAGAACGCGAACTGCATTTTCTTATTTTGTACTTAAAATCCTCTTCTAGTGCAATAATCATTGCCGATCTCTAACTGACCTGGAAAATGTGACAATGAATGCATTCTTCAACTGCTGACTTCCTTGGAGTATCGAGGAACCGAGATTGCAGCGAAGCAGTACCAGGATTTTTTAACCAGTGATTCTGACGGAATTGGGAAATAACTCCAAGTCATAATAGTGTACAACTTAAGTGGGAAATCAGAGGGTATGTTCATAACGTACCTATTACTATTATCATTCCAGGTCATCGAGGTCGTGGTTTAAGGAAAAGATGTTGCAAGCATCTGGGGACAATTGCTTCTGTTCATATTAGTGTTGATAAAGACTGTTGGTGGTGTCCTCCAATGATCCAGGAAGAGAACGCCGGAGGTTTTTATTATACAACTGATAGTGGACAAGGCAACCCTTTCACCATCACATCTGCAGTGGCTTTCAGAATGAGAATCTCGCCAATATCATTCTCCTCCCTAGTTTTTCTAACCCTACCAATTGTTCCTTCACAGTAAACAATCTCTTACCCTCCTTTTCTCAGGAGTTGCATTATTTCGCCATTCTTCGGTCCACTGGAAATCTTCCAGTGTACAGAATGCTGTAAAATATTCACCAATATATCCACTAATTCTCAAACTGTTGCCTCAAGTACTGTATGATGCAGTGCATCTGGCACTGCCGCTTCTGGAAAGACGGATCTTCTTTTGGAAAGTATGACATGTACTTTCCTAGCCATGAACTAGCCTTGCAGGCATTGATGTTATACAGTGAGTCACGTTCAGTTTTTGGTAACTGGTAGTTCCCAAGATTCTGGCATTTGGGAGATCAAGGAGTGTTATGGCATTGCGTGGCAAGGAGCGATGGTGCAATTCTCTATTCTCTGATATCACCATTGTATGTAGTGCCAATCTTCCTTGTCACTTTTCAGTCCACAGCTGGATATATTGCAGGTCTCTCCGTTTTCGGTGAAGACTGATTCAGTATCTCAACATTCATCAATTCTGTTGAACATTGTGCAATCATTGGCAAACATTCCAGCTGTGACGTAACAATGGAGGGGGGCAGTTGAGATGGTTGCACTTAGGACAGAAATGCTCTCATGATATTATCCTTCCCTCTGAGTTGTTCCAGAAAGTGTAATAACATTTCTAAACATATTCATTGTGCAATATCTACGCTAAGAAACCAAGAGTGTGTTTGTTTGTGTCAATTGGTTGGGCATGGGTTTTTGTAATGCGGAGTAATGCCAACAGTGTGCCTATAATTACTGCTTTGAGAGAGGTGACGAGAAAGTACTGTCATTCCCCACCTCTCCATTTGAGTGAGCTTTGGTCACTACCCAGTTATACAACAAGAGAGACACGCGAACGATAGAGCAAATCTACTATTTCGTACGAATATGGTGTCTCCCCTTTCTATAATTGATCTACAGGCTTACTGAGGAAAACCTCTCCTGAATAACTGCTGCAGAGAGTCTTGGAGCTAAGACGTCTGCTCTCAGAAACGATAGACATATTTATTTTTGTCCCAGTTCACACTTCAAACAGGACCATGGTTTACAGGATTCCCATTTATTCCAAAGTTGTTCTTGCTCCCTGATGCCACACATGGTCAAAAGCAGTTATGACGATAAGTGCAGTTACTCTCGACTCACATCTCGAATTCAGTTGTTTGTTTCTTTGTTCTCCAACTTTAAAACAAGGATTGAAAGAAGACGGGGAATGACTGGTCCTGACAGCGCACAAACTGAGCTTCAGTGAACAAGTTAGTGCTGAGGAGGTACTGCGTAATACTAGTGAAGACGACAAATTTCATCACTTTATTAATGATAGTGATGAGACTGATGGGGCAGCAATTATTCGTCGTTATTTGTTGTACGAGCAATTGGACAGGACACACCAGGATAATTGTCCACAAAAGAACAGTGTGGCGGTGGAAAATCATAGCAGTCCGTATTCCTGCAGGAGCACACCACTGATTGTTGCTCTTCTGCCTGACTGACCCCGAATTCTTGGATGTTTTAGAAGATACTAACTATCGGAGTCTCTGGCTCTTTAGTCTATAATCAAGGGAATTTGGCAAAATTACACTTAATATTCCGTGATCTTCACTGTCACTTTTCACTACGTTACCATGCAAGTTATGAAATGCGAGAGTATGTAATGACATTTCCACCGGTCAGTCATTGCAATGGAATCACTGTGTTCACTGTAGCGCAGGCGGAGGCCATTTCGAACATCGTGCCTGCAGCAGCTTTTCAAAAATACATACTTTTTTCATACCAATCTCCTGTTCCTCCCTGCACGCATGCATTACCTGTTCTTTACAACAGTAGTGTACATACATATTCTTCACTGTGATGATGATGGTTTTTGACTCGGTGTGTGAATTTCTTTAATTTTGCTTACTTTTGAATGTCTTCACATGTAAACATAGATTAAAAATGTGTGTTCAATGGCCGTGTTAATTTCTCCATTCTCATTGCTAATTCTGCACTTCACTACTCAGAGATCAATACTTTCTGTGTACTTTCTTCCTTTTCTCTCCCCTCGTGGAAGGTGAAATCATGTGCTTTGCAAACATGTCTTGATAATTTACTTTTGCACTCCTTTTTCCCAATTTTTAAAAGAGCATTCATTGCTGATTTTTAAAACTTATTCATGCCAATACATTTTACAATATTGGTCACAAAGTTGTTCGCTTTGATACAATCCTTAAATTTCATATTTAATCATAGAAAGTAGCACATAGAACATGACAGCACAGCGCCGGCCTTTCGCTCTCGATGTGACGCCGACCTGTGAAACCAATCTAAAGCCCATCTCACCTGCACAATTCGATTCTCATCCATATGCCAATCCCATGACCATTTAAATGCCCTTAAAGTTGGCGAGTCTACTACTGTTGCAGGCAATGCATTCCACCCTCCTACTCCTCTCTGAGTAAAGTACGTTTGACATCGATCCTATGTCTAACACCCATCAACTTAAACCTATGTCCCTTAGTGCAAGCAATCACTCTTTGAGGAAAAGCGTTCTGGATGATTCATCCTTTTCATTCGAGAATCTCTCGGCGAAATGTATGCCGCTTCAGAGATCGAAAAGCCTCCTTAAACGTCTAGTACTGCTTCTTTACCGACCGGAGTTTTCATTTCGTTTTTAATTCGCCCCCATCGACAGGATTGAACCATGTTTTCATGGGTTTATGTGTGTGCTATACAAATTGCAGGAACAAGATCCAAATCCAAGTGTTCCACATAAAAAAAGATGATATTTCATCATGTCACGATCACTGTTGAATAGAAAATATGGAGGCGAACCTGTTTTCTATTTATCTTTTTTATGCTTAGATTCATACACACAAAATGCACACATGCATGAGGATACACACTGATGAGGAAGTGTACAGATAAACGAGTGAAGAAACAAAATCGTAAATGCAAATGTGCCTGGATGGAAGACACCAGCGAATGTGGTTGCAGGATTGACTTCTGATAGTGCAATTCTTTAATGGTTTTCAAAATTTGATACATTTCAATATTGCAGCAAAGGGATAATTGACAATATTCTTGAAATGTTCTCTGAACTTACTTTGTGTCAAGACATATATAGCAGTGTTTGTACAACAACTGAGCAGCTGGAGCATGTAGCCCAGTTCCATTACAAAAACTGGCAGCTTTTTAGACAGATATCTCAGAAAAAACAGTCGTCTGTTTATGGAAAACACCATTGATACTAACCATAACAAAATAATATTGATTGACAGAAGGAACAACAAAATTATTGAATTCCTTCGATTGTTCATCTCAGTGTCTCTGGTGATCTTCTTGTTCCTTTGATGGTGGAGCCTCTTTCGGGATCTGCTGGCCACGATAATATGCCTGACCGTTAAACCATTGAGTAGCAGAATGAGAATAAAAGCAACTCCTGGGGTGAGTAGGTAATGAAATAACTCAATTGCGCCCCACAATGAAGAATATCTGATACGTCGTGGCAGCCAGCAGAACCAGGGTCCATCCCTCTGACTATACTGACCTGTAAACATAAAATACCAAGAAATGTTCTTCAAACAACTCATTCCAGTCACAGTTCCCAGAACCACAGCCGGTGTTTTCACACGGCAGTATTCATTTTTCACTTTGGGGCAACAAATATTCACGAAGCGATCAAAGGTGAAAGTAACTGTGAACCAGACAGAACAGTCAGTGGCGGCATGGAGCAGGACAGCATGGATGTTACAAACAGGAATGTTTTCTAAGAAATGGTGCTCTACCTTATAGAGGAATGGAATGCGTCGCAGTATTAGATCAATAATGACGACGAGTAAATCCGCTATTGCCATAGCCATCAGATAGTGAGTGACGCATTGTGAGAGACCACACTTTTTCCGGGAGAGAATTATGATGGTTATTACGTTAGCTGAGGAACATAAACAGTGAAGTTATTGGTTCTGCTCGGATCAAAGAGATCAGATTTCCATACTACTTAATTTGACAAACAAATAGGATACTGTTATATTGTTCTACCAAATGTTTATCACAGTATTAGCGTTTTCTGCTGAGCTCATAGTTGACCTTACATAATTTGATTACCAATGAAAATGTGGGATAAGGTAAATCGAGTGGTTTTCGTTATGCATAACTCTATGACTATATGTTATAATGCATGTTGCTGAAATGAATAAATCCCACAGGAAATAGGTGTGATGTTATTAAGGTCACTCGAAGTCACGTCAGTCAGATATGATGTCTGCACTTTGATCATGTTGGTTTTACTTGGGTAGTTTGATGGTGCCAGTGTTGTCCTTTCCCTTAGAATTCCTGAGTACCCATGTGTAATTGTGAATTATCTATCTGCATTTTGAAGACTGAATAGCAATCAACGACTCAGTACTGAAGTGTTGGAAACGGACAAAGTCACTTTTTCTGAACTATCCTCATGCAGAGATGGTAGCGACTGCATGCATGCTCGAAATGGGCAATTGCTCACTTCTGTTTCCTCATAGAATACTCTCTACCTGCTTGGACCAGTGCCGCTCTGACATCATTCTACGTCCTGACAGCATCATGCCAATGTAATGCACTCAACAAAAACCCAGCTGACAACTTTAAAAATCAATCCCACTATCAACAATAAGCACTGTTGCGTCTCCAAAACACGACTTCGATCATTCCATTCAAATCAATGACCACGATCTCGATAATGCAATGGCGCCAAAGGGAAAGCATGGATATCTGTGACCAGAACCAAAGAGTGTAGATTCACTTTGACAACTGATTTAAATGCATGGCGATTACAGTAATGTGTCAGTATTTACTCAATAAGAGCACTGAGATAGCGACATTTAAATTACTTACAGCGGGAATCAGAGACACTTCAGGCTGACCAGAGGCAACAATTGAATGTCAAGCACGGTAATATGTTTGCTCAGAGTTTGTCAATAATACCCGCGGAATCATAAGATGCAGCAAAGGCTACACAGTAATGCCAGGATGGATACAAGTTGGAAAAACTTACCAAGGAGACCAATAATAGCGAGAATTGGATAATAAACCAGTTGAATGAATTGAAGGGCTCTTTCAATGCGATGGATTAGACTCAATCGGTCAAATTGTACAGACGAGTGACTCATCCCAAAGAACACCCTCGCTAGTGTTGTGCTGTTCCAGTCTACGTTTCTCTCTTTCCATATCTTTGCATCACTGTACCAAGTCGTTGTTCCAGTATTCCAAGCTATTGTTGTACTATTCCAACACCGTGTTCTTGGATCGCAGTCCATTGCTGGATCTATGCAGTTAACTGTAGTTAGATTTCGATTCACTTTTTCATCGTTGTGATATATTGTTATCAAATAGCGGTCTAGGGACTTGCGTTGCTCATCACTGTTCGTGTTAGGTGTGCTGCTCTCACTGACAGTGTGCAAACATATCGAAGGATTGCCTTATTATTGCAGAGGGGCACACCCTGGTGCACAATTACGGTCCGTGGAGACGGACATTCATGAGAGCGATGATATGAAACGATTAATTTAACTAATTTCACTCCATAATTCTGTCTCTCAGAATGAAAGGAATTCACTTACCAGTATACTGAGAACAGAATAATACAATTAGCGGACATTCTGGCTGTATGAGGAAACTTGAACCCGAGGCTGAAGCAACGCATGTGTTTAGTTCTGTGCAAGAAATAGACAGAATAGGTCTTGAAAAGACACGGTAGTCCACAAGCTGAAAGGCACGTCCTAAGTCGCCACAGCCAGACACGATGAAAAAAATTTGGGATCAGTACTTAAATGAATATTGATATATTGGATGTTCTCTGCCAATGAAACATCAAGACTTCTTTGATCCTGTACTCAAATTCTCTTTTGGTGAAGAAAGACAGAATATTTGTTTTCCCACCTTCTTCCTAAACTGCTGCGTCACAGCTCCAGTGACCTGGCTTCGATTCCAGCCTCGGCCAACTGACGGTGTGGAGATAGCACATTCTCCACGTGTCTGCATGGATGTCCTTTGGTTGCTCCTCCCAGAAGCCAAATGTAGACGATTTAGGTAAATTGCATTGCAAAATTGTCCATATTGTTAAAGGGGTTTGTAGGTAGGTGCTGTGACAGGGGTAGATGTAGAGTAACAGTAGAGGAGAATGTGTCTAGATGGGTACTCTTCAGAGAGTCAGTGATGACATTTCGCACCAAATGTCCTGTTTCCACAGTGTAGGGATTCCATGATATTCTAGGATGCATGATATCTCTTAGTCACAGACCATGAAGGCCACACGGGTGTCTTCAGCCACTGATGATTTCCAAATATTTGGTTTCATTGCTACTAACAACTTCGATACCAAAGTGAGGCATTACTTGATTGATTGCACGTTTTCTGTGAGTGTTCATCTGTTTACTATCGTGGTTATTCACTGAAGAATATTCAGCAGTTCTGCAAATTTTGTTCAAATACTTCTCAGTTATCTGTAAAATGTGTTCTTTGTTATTTTAGGGGATTTTAACTTCGCAAACATAGTCTGGACTGCTGGAGTTTTATTGGCTTGAAAGGAGAGGAAATAGTTCAGAAGATAAGAAAATAAGAACATAAGAAATAGGAGTAGGCGTCGACCATCTGGCCAATCGAGCCCGTTCTGCACTTCAACAAGATCATGGCTGATCTTATCGGGTGTCAGAACCACTTATCACCTTCTCACCATAACTCTTAATTCATTGACGTTAAAAAAAACTATCCTATCATTTAAAAAAAAGAACTTTCAATGAGGAAGTCTCAACTACATCATTGAGCATGCATTTCCACAGTTTCACAATCCTCTGGGTGATGACGTTCCTTCTCAATACGGTCCGAAACCTAGTTCCCTTATTTTGAAGTTGTGCCATCTTGTCCATTTTTTATTCACTAATAAAAACATATTGACTGTTTCCATACTATCCAGTGGCTTCACAATTTAAATGTTTATGAAGGAGCCCAGCTCACTGTTCTAAATTCCAATAAATATGATCCCAGTCGAGGCAGACGTGGGTACAGCAGATGCTGGAGATTAGAGTCAGTATTCCAGTGGTGCTGGAAAAGCACAGCAGGTGATGCAGCATCTGAGAAGCAGGAGAATCGACGCTTTGAGCATATGCCCTTTATCAGGGATGACTTGATCAAGAGCATATGTCTGAATGGTCGATTGTCCTTCTCCAAGGATGCTGCCTGACATGCTGTGCTTTCATAGTACTACGTTCTCGACTCTGATCTCCAGAATCTATTTTCCTCACTTTCTCCTATTGAACCTGCAGACCAACCTTCTATGCCTCGTGGAAAAGGACACCCAGGTCACTCTTCACAGCAAAATGTAAACCAGAAAATGTTCTGTCCGGATGTGTTATTAAACCTAAGATGAATCCAGGGTAAGACTGACCGATGAACCGAACATCGGTTGTGGACAACTGTTGGAAGGAAATCTGAATAACCGGACTTTTAGTACAGTGGTATGTCATAAGGATCAGTGCCAGCCCGACTGCTTTACATCACGTGTATAAATAATTTGGACGAGAACATACCAGACATGGGTACTAAGCTTGCAGATGACACCAAAACTCGATTTATAGCGGGCAGGAAGGAAATTTACCTCAGAGTACAACGGGATTTTGATCAAACCTGCCAATGCATGAGTGTTGGCAGGTGGATTTTAATTTAGATAAACGTAAGATGCTGCACTTTGAAAAGGCAAATCAGGGCACGACTTATACAGATAAGGTGAATGTACTGATTCGTATTGCCAAACAAAAAGAGGATGGAGTGCAGTTTCAGATTTCCTTGAAGTTGTAGTCGCAGTTGGATAGGATTGTGATGAAGTCCTTTGGTACGGTTGCCTTGACTGATCAGTTCATTCAGTGGAGCTGGTCACGTTTCAGCAATGTACAGGACATTGGTTAGGCCACTTGTGGAAAAAATGCGCGCAATTCTTGTCTCCCTGTTTAATGAAAGTATTTGCAAACCTTAAAAGAAAAGATTTATATGCGCTTTGCCAGAGAAAAAGAATTTAGGCTTTTGGTAGAAACTCCTAAAGTTGCATCTATTTTCAACAAGCAGGGTTACTTGATCCATGGCTGTAAACTTATGACGGGCATGGACAGCATTAATAGGCAAGGTGTTTTCTCTCGTGTTAGGGGAGTCCAATACCGGACAGCTAAGATTTAAGGGGGGTTGGGAAAGATTTAATAGGCACTGAAGGGGCAACGTTTCCGACAGAGGGTGCTGCGTGTATTGAATGAGCTGCCAGAAGGAATGATGAAGGCTGCAAACGTGCAACATTTATAAGGAATTTGAATGAGTATATGAAGAGGAAGTGGTCAGAGGGATATGGTGTAAATGTTGAGAAATGGAAATAGATTAATTTCAGATATTTCTTCGGCATGCACGAGTTGGACATAAGAGTGTGCATCCATACTGTACAGCGCAATGAATCCAGACAGCAATAGGACATTACTTTAGTGATGGACAAGAAAACTCAGCTAAAAATGGGATAATGTCAATGGTTCCATTCAAACAATGTTTAACCCCGTTTCAAAGACCATGCATCAGAGAAATGAAGTCAAAGGAATTGCACACCTTATTTTCACGCCTAACTTTTCAACTTTATTGACATTTTTGAGGTTATTTCCCATTAATAATGGAGGGGATCCAAGTAGAGATTTTGATGAAATTCATGAGAAGAAGAATGGGAGCTCCGATTTTCTGAATTCTGGACCGACAGATTTCCAAATCTCACTCTCGTGGTTTCACGCTAAAACTCTCCGACGATGTAGCCATGCTCTTCATCGCCTGAGCAGCCTTCCAGGGAAAAGGCGAAACTTGTTTCCAAACTGAACTCCAGTATTCTATGAACTGAAGGGAAATAAAATGTCAGATGTTGTTGCATGAATGGGTTTAGGATCACCGGCACTATTAATCGCCTGTCGGGAATGTTTTGTCAGTTTATTCGGTATGTTACACAAAAAAAAAATATTCTGGCGGTTTACAGGAACTATGCACATAACGGAATGATAAAAGCTTGACAATTGGGATCATTACATTGACACCAAAGGACGATCATGCTCTAGGTACGTATTCTTCTCTGTCTCGTTAAATTAGTGGGAACAGTATCCTGTTGTCCACCTGATGAATTAGTGAACAATTTCCCCTAACTCCCTCCTCTCCTCCTGCGCTATCTTCCATCTGTCTGGTGGAGAACTATTTCAGTATCCCTGACCGAAAAAAATACCCTCCTCCACCACGAGATGACCCTAGTTTTGGTTCATGTTCAGATGCGCCAGAGTAGATTTGATTTGGCCGTCGTGAAGTAACTCAAGCATGGAATCTGCTTTCTAACCTCTGCCGCGCCCGTGCATATATTTAGAACACATTTGCATTTGCCAAATCCCTGGCCCTCTGTATCTTTATTTCAGCAGGATTGGGCTCATCTTTGTTGGCTTACCAAAGCACTTCCTGTTCTGATTACTCCGCTCTGATCATGGAAATTATTTTGATATATTTCGAACAGCTGTTATTTTCTCTGTTTCAGACAATTCCCTGAACGGTTTAGAAAAAGAAAATGCCAGAGAACACCTTCTGATGTCAGATGTTACTTTTCCCGAACCAACATCATCTGATGCTTGCCTGATCTTTTTTCTAAGGCGAAAGTGAGATCTGCGGATGCTGGAGATCAGAGTCAGGATGAGAGTGGTGCTGAGAAAGCGCAGCAGGTCAGGCAGCATCCGAGGAGCAGGAAAATCGACGTTTCGGGCAAAAGCCTTTCATCAGGATGAAGCACGGAGCCTCCTTGGTGGAGAGAAAATGGGAGGGAAGTGGCGTTGTTGGGAACGTAGCGAATGGTATAATATGTGGGTGAAGGTGCAGTTGAAAATGATAGGTCAGAGATGAGGGTGGAGGGGACAGGTGGAAATGATTATTGGAAGGGAGGACAGGTCATAGGATGGTGCTGAGCTGGCAGCTTCGAACTGGAGTAAATTGGGGGGAGGGAAAATGAGGAAACTGGTGAAATCCACACTGATTCCCTGTGGTTGGAGAGCTCAGAAACAGAAGATGAGGCGTTCTTCTTCCAGGCGTCGGAAAGTGAGGGAATGGCGGTGGAGGAGGCCCAGGAACTACATGTCCTCAGCAGATTGGGAGGGGGATTGAAATGTTTAGCCACAGGGTGTCCCGGACATGTTCCATAAAGCACTCTGCGAGAAGGTGTCCACTCTCGCCAATGTAAAGAAAATCGCATCAATGCAACAGATACAATGAATGAATTTGGTAGATGTGTAGGTGAAGTGTTGATGGATGTGGAAGGCTCCTTAGCTGCCTTGGATGGAGGTGAGGGAGGAGGTGTGAGCGCAGGATTTGTAATTCCTGCGGGGGTTGGGAAGACGACAGGAGTGTATGATAGGATGTTGAGGGCCGTGGACCTGACCAGGTAGTCACGGAGAGAACGTTTTTTTTGCAGAAAGCGGATAAGGGGGGGGTGGGAAATATATTCCTGGTGGTTGGGTCCGTTTGTAGGTGGCGGAAATGTCGTTGGATAATGTGGTTTATGCAGAGGTTGGTGGAGAGGAAGGTGGTGACAAGGGGGTTATGTCCTTGTTACCGTTGGAGTTTTGGGGTTTGAGTGCAGAGGTATGGGAAGTGGATGAGATACGTTGGCGGCCATATTCAACCAGTCCCTGTCCAAGTGGTGGGAAGTAGTAGTACTTTCGGAATGTCAGGGGAGAAGTTATAAACAGACAACACCAGGTTGTATTCCAACAGGTTGATTTGGAGGTACTCTTGCTCCTTCGTCAGTTAGCTGAATGGTCAGAACGCTTTCTAATGAACAGACTCTCTTACTTACAAACACACACACTCCCCACACTCAATGTTTCTATCTTGCTCACACTCAATCACACGCACATATAAGTCCATCAGGTAAAATTGCACTTGCACGTTTACATTTGGAGAGGCATACATTCTGTTCAAACAAGCACTATTTGTTGGCAGTCAGTCCATGTAAAATTTTATAAATTTCTACTTTGGAACTCAGTTCAAGTTTGCAACTCAGACAGACTCTAAATTCAACAATTTCAACATGTTGTCTGTGATGAGATGGCGACTTTAGAAATAACCCTAATTTATCTTGGGACTGCATCGTGAAAGAAATGTTTGCATTTACATATTTAACAATCGAAGACAGAGATCCCATTCCAGGTGATTAAAAACTTAACAGCAATATAGGTTTGCCCAAGGTGTTGCAACACCTGTATGACACTTTCGTCTTTTACCATATATTCTGAAAACTTGAAAATTAAATTACACCTGTTGGACAGTAACCTGGTATGTGTAATTTTTAACTTTATCCACCCCAGTCCAAAACCAGCACTTCCTCATTATGACACCAGTAAAGATACGATGTTGCCCATGTTGTTCTTTATTTTTTAACGTGTTCCTGTCCTTCATGGAGGCAGTACATTGGTGAAAGAAACAAACTTAGAAGATAGGAGGGGGAGAAGTTCGCCACTCAACTGATCTGACCTGCTCCGCCTTTCATTCTGCTCCTGACAGACCATTGACCTCAATGCCATAACGCCACCTTCCTGATATCAAGGAGAACATTTAACCACAGATAAAATTTGATTGCCTTCTTGCAAATACCATCTTAATTCGGTCTCAACCACTTGTTGTGATCGCAAATTCCTTAGGTCCGCGTGATCAAACTTCTCATTCCAAAATTAATTGTTTGAATGATTTTTTCAAGAGGTGACATCAACAATCAGAGGGCTGCTGGGAAGGTGAGTGATGTTGTTTTAAAAACTTACCTCGGGCGTCGGAGATGGCATTTGTCAAGAGGTGAAAGTGAGGACTGGAGGACTGTTGGGAACGTGAATGAAACCGTATAAAAACTTACCGGGGTCATCGGAGACTCCATTGCTCTCGAGGTGAAAGTAAAGACCAGATGGCTGCTAGGAAGGTGAGTGAAACCATTTTAAAAAACTGACATCGGGCGTCGTGTCCTCCATTTGTCGGGAGGTGAGATGGAGGACCAGAGGGCTGCTGGGTAGGTGACTGAAATCGTTTAAAAGCTTACGTCGGGCCTTTGAGTTACCATTTGTTAAGAGGGGAGATGGAGGACCAGAGGTCTGTTGGGTAAGCTAGTGAAACCTATTTAATAGAGTAAAAAATGAGGTCTGCAGATGCTGGAGATCACAGCTGCAAATGTGTTGCTGGTCAAAGCACAGCAGGTTAGGCAGCATCTCAGGAATAGAGAATTCGACGTTTCGAGCATAAGCCCTTCATCAGGAATAAGAGAGAGAGAGCCAAGCCGGCTGAGATAAAAGGTAGGGAGGAGGGACTAGGGGGAGGGGCGATGGAGGTGGGATAGGTGGAAGGAGGTCAAGGTGAGGGTGATAGGCCGGAGTGGGGTGGGGCGGAGAGGTCAGGAAGAGGATTGCAGGTTAGGAGGGCGGTGCTGAGTTGAGGGAACCGACTGAGACAAGGTGGGGGGAGGGGAAATGAGGAAGCTGGAGAAATCTGAATTCATACCTTGTGGTTGGAGGGTTCCCAGGCGGAAGATGAGGCGCTCCTCCTCCAGCCGTCGTGTAGTTGTGTTCTGCCGGTGGAGGAGTCCAAGGACCTGCATGTCCTCGGTGGAGTGGGAGGGGGAGTTAAAGTGTTGAGCCACGGGGTGATTGGGTTGGTTGGTTCGGGCGGCCCAGAGGTGTTCTCTGAAGCGTTCCGCAAGTAAGCGGCCTGTCTCACCAATATAGAGGAGGCCACATCGGGTGCAGCGGATGCAATAGATGATGTGTGTGGAGGTACAGGTGAACTTGTGGCGGATATGGAAGGATCCCTTGGGCCTTGGAGGGAAGTGAGTGTGGAGGTGTGGGCGCAAGTTTTACATTTCCTGCGGTTGCAGGGGAAGGTGCCGGGGGTGGAGGTTGGGTTGGTGGGGGGTGTGGATCTGACAAGGGAGTCACGAAGGGAGTGGTCCTTGCGGAACGCTGATAGGGGAGGGGAGGGAAATATATCCTTGGTGGTGGGGTCCGTTTGGAGGTGGCGGAAATGGCGGCGGATAATACGTTGTATGCGCAGGTTGGTGGGGTGGTAGGTGAGAACCAGTGGGGTTCTGTCTTGGTGGCGGTTGGAGGAGCGGGGCTCAAGGGCGGAGGAGCGGGAAGTGGAGGAGATGCGGTGGAGGGCATCGTCGATCACGTCTGGGGGGAATCTGCGGTCCTTGAAGAAGGAGGCCATCTGGGTTGTGCGGTGTTGGAATTGGTCCTCCTGGGAGCAGATGCGGCGGAGACGAAGGAATTGGGAATATGGGATGGCGTTTTTACAGGGGGCAGGGTGGGAGGAGGTGTAGTCCAGGTAGCTGTGGGAGTCAGTCGGTTTATAATAGATGTCTGTGTTGAGTCGGTCGCCCGAGATAGAAATGGAAAGGTCTAGGAAGGGGAGGGAGGAGTCTGAGACAGTCCAGGTGAATTTCAGGTCGGGATGGAAGGTGTTAGTAAAGTTCAGGTCGGGATGGAAGGTGTTAGTAAAGTTCAGGTCGGGATGGAAGGTGTTAGTAAAGTTCAGGTCGGGATGGAAGGTGTTAGTAAAGTTCAGGTCGGGATGGAAGGCCGTTGGAGCCTGCATTTGTCAACCGGTGAGAGCGAGGATCAGAGGGCTGGTTGGAAGTTGAGTGAAACCGTTTAACAAACAGACCTGTGACTTCGGGGCCTCCATTTGTAGAGAGGTGAGAGCGAGAATGAGAGGGCTCATGAGAAGGTGAGTGAAACTGTTTTAAATACTTATCTCGGGCCTTAGAACCTACAATTATCTAGAGTTGAGAGGGAGGACCAGAGGTCTCTTGGGTAGGTGAGAGAAATTGTGTTATTAGGTAGCGCCTGAACCCAAGATACGACATGTGTCGTGTCGCCCACCTGCCCTCCTCCTGTCATGAAAAAAAGCTCCTGAGCTGATCAGGTAACGACTTTCTATTTCCTTGTGTAATTACTTCATCGAGTGATTTGGTGAAAACATTGCTTTATCATACACGTGGGAGGCTTTGAAAAAATGCTTGTTTAGAGTTTCGAAGAAGTGTGTTCCTGTGAAATAAGAGATCGAAATGGCGAGGTTGAGGACCTTTAGATGACAGGATAAATTGTAACTCTAACTAAGAAGAAACGGATACGTACATAATGTCGAGGCTACTGAAGCCAAACAAAGCTTTGGAAGAATAAGAGGAATGCAGGAACATTGCGAAATGAGGATGTAAGAGGGCTAAAATGAGCCATGAGATATCTTCAGGAAACAGGTTAAAGATAATCCCAATGCATTTTTACTGCTATAAGGAACAAGAGGGTAAAAACGAGAGTAAATGTTAACCCACTCAAGGCCAATCGAGGAACCATATCCATTGAGTCAGAGAAATTGGGTGAAATCCTTAACGAGAACTTTGTATCCATATTCACTGAGAAGAAGGACATTACGGAATTTGAGGTTAGGGATCGATCTTTGAATGCTCTAGCTCAAGTAGGCATAGGGAGGGAGGAGGGTTTGGGTGTATAGTGTGAAACTCTCCCGGATCCGATGGGATCTTTCACAGGACAGTGAGGGAAAAGAGAGAGAGAGAGAGAGAGAGAGGAAATAGCTGTGCTTTAACATATATCCTTGCAGCATCCTTGAACAGGGATGCGGACCAGATGACTGGAAAATTGCTAATATTGTGCCCTTGTTTAAGAGAGTAGGAGTGATGCTCGAGGTATTCAGAGACCGTTGAGCCCGACTTCAATTTTAGCGAAAGTAAGGGACATTATCTATTGCCATTAGGAAGAAAATTAGCTATTCAGTTATGGGCAGAGTGGATTTTTTGCGGGGAAATTCAAGCCTTACAAACCTATTAAATTTTTTGTTGAAGTGGCAAATTGGATTGAAAGGGGAAGGGCGGTAGCTGCCAGAAATTTGGACTTGGTAAGGCATTTAATAAAGTTCCCCATTGTCGGCTGATGGGGAACATGAAATCGCATATGATCCATCATGTACGATCTAGATGGATGGAGAACTGGCTGGACAACAGGAGACAAAGTGTAGTATTGGAAGGGAGTTTCTCCAAATGGGGACCTGCGACCACAGGGTTCAGTTCTTGGACCACTGTTGTTTGTGTTGGATATAAATGATGAGGAGGAAGTTATCAGGTGCCTGAGCAGCACGTTTGCAGATGACACTAAGGTTGGTGGAAAAGCAGATAGTGAAGGGGACTCTCAGCGAATACAGCACAATATAGATAGATTGGAGAGATGGGCAGAAAAATGGGAAAATGAGTTCAATGCTGGTAATTGTGAGGTGATTAATTTTGAAAAATCCAGTTCAAGAGCGAACTATATCACTAATGTAAAAGTCCTTGGGAAAACTTACATACAGCGAGATCTGGGTTTTCAGGTCCATTTTTCCCTGAGGATGGCAACGCTGTTCAGTAATGTGGTTAAAAAGGCATACGGCCATGCTTTCCTTCATAGGACAGTGTATTGAGTACAAGAGTTGACAGGTCATGTTCCGGTCGTATAGGATTTTGGTTCAGCTGCATTTAGAATACAGCGTACAGTTCTGGTCGCCACATTAACAAGAGGATACGTATGTTTTGGAGAGTTTGCAGAGTAGGTTCATCAGCATGTTGCCTGGATTGAACGGTTCTAGCTATGAAGACAGGTTGAACAAACGAAGAATATGTTCAATAAGAAGAAAGTTTTCGGGTGGACGTGATTAAGGTCAGCAAAATCGTGACATGTGTAGACAGGGTGGACAGCAAGAAGACTTCTTTCCCAGCGTGTGTAACTCAATTACTGTGGTTCACGAGTTCTAAGTGTGAGTTGAAAGGTTCAGGGAAGATATTCGTCCGACGTTCTTTACACAAAGGTTGGGGGAGGAGGCTGAACGCATTGCCAACGGAAGTGGTAGAAGTGGAAAGGATAACATAATTTATAATATATTGTCGTGCAAATTAAATCGACTTAACTCAATTATTAGCAAGAGCAAAGAAAGGATGTTTATTAAAAATCCTGCAAGGTTTCGACTCATTACACTATGTCAGATGCCTCAAAGCAAAGAATATTGAAACATTGTACAGACGCCTGCCTTATCACGTTCGTTATCACACTCTCAAGGGCAAAGACTGGGGGAAACTCAAGTTGTTATCCTCTCATTCCCCGGTCGTAGACATAACACTTCTTCAGCTTTCGCTGAGTGTGACTATTGTAAAGTCAAGTTGACTGTTTACAGAATTCTAACAGAGATAAGCTAACTGCAAACCTTTATCAAAACATCATTTACAAACCTCAGTACAGCACTGAATTGACGAAAAGTATTCTCTTCAAATTTTGCAGTAAGTGGATAATATTCCATTTCATCATTGATACAAGAATGGGTAGGGAGCAAAGGTTTAGATGGAGTGTCTGGATCGGCGGAGGTTTGAAGTGGCGAAGGGCCTGTTTCTGTGAACTTTTTTTTGTTCTTAGTTCTTCGTTTGGCTTATCGTCAAATGCTCAAGTTTATTTTGGACTCTCCCATCAACGTTATCATCGTTCCTGCATCTAGCCTTTCTAGTCATTTTGAAATTAAGCTGTTTTCTATTATTTCTCCGGTTCAATGTTTTAAACTCCAGGGAATACTTTCTTAAAGAACCCGATCTCTGCACATATGTCAGGCATGTCATCCCAAGCAATATTTCAAGAAAATTCGCTACATTCACTGTCGAGCATGAACCTCCTTCATATTTTAAGTATTCTAACACAGCTCAGAATATTCCATTTATGGCCTCATTAATACGTTGGAAAATGGATGCAAGGCTTTTTTTTCTGTCACTCAAATCCTTCGCCCGATCAAAAGCCAAAATACAGCTTGTCGTCTTTAACACGTGCTGCACCCGTACTGTTATTTTCTCAGAGACTAATGAACACAGGCCTCTTTGATCAGTGCTCTCTCTCAAACTGCACTCTGTTAAATACGTATATGGCGAAAGTGAGTACTGCGGATGCTAGAGATTACAGTCAAGTTCAGACTCATGCTGTAAAAGCACAGCAGGTTAGGCAGCATCCGATAAGCTGGAACATCGATGTTTCTGTCAAAAGCCCTTCATCAGAATTAGAAAAAAGAATTACATGCAGGCAACAAATCGGAAAACATAGCTGGGGGCAGGGGTAGTGCTTATTAATGCCTATGGAGAGGAACTAGATGTCTATGGCGAAGATGATGTGTTGGTAGCCTGGGAAACGGAAGTTTTGGATGTGGTGGAGGGCAACGATAGTGTTCAGAAGGTATGCTGTGAGTTCTTGGACCGGGGGAATGAGAAAATATCGTAGTAAATGGGGATGAATTCGGTGGGGCAGGAGCAGGCTGAGATGATGGGTCAGCTGGGGTAGTCAGGCTTGTGGATCTTGGGTGGGACGGAGAATCGGGCTGTGCGGCGTTCCTGAAGTATGAGGTTGGAAGCTGTTGGGAGATCCATTGAGGTGCTGAGGTTGTGCTTAGTATGGGAGGTGATGATTTGCCGATGGGGTTATCGTCAAGCAAGTGGTAGGAGAAGGTGGAATCATGTTGGGTCGAGATCAGTGCGTCAAACAAACTACCACTGCACGCACCCACCTCCTCCCCTCTTTGTGCGCTGGTTTAATGGTGAATTAAGGACAGAGCAGAGGGAGTGGAGGCTGCACGTTGTCTCGGTGACAGTTGGAAATAAAGATGTCGAGGGCGGGTAATGAGGACCGAGGGTCCAGGTGGATGGGATGTGTTGGAGATGGGCGAAGTGGTCGTTGGAAGGTGGGTAAGTGGCTTGATGATTAGCTTTTTCTCATAACGCCGATTTACCTGCTCCTGGGATGCTGCCCGACCTGCTGTGCTTTTCCAGCACGACTCAAGTCTTGACAAATAATTATGTGACATTTCAAATTGTCATCTGCCTGCCTATATTGGCGATTAAATCCCATTATGTGTACACATTCTTCCGCACATGCCATACATTTACATACGTGGTTGGAGGCTCTCACTGATGGTCTAACCTCTGCATGGTGAAGAAAAGTTTAGAACAAATCTTCCAGGTTAGCGAGCGAACTTCCAAACATATCATAAACCTGAGCTACATTTAACAAATATCGCAAATTTACATTGTATTGATCCTGTCTAAATAACATATCCTCCTCGCTGCTCAGCCTTCCAACCAGCACGTACAATACCACAATTTGATTGCTGACCTCTGACAGCAAGGCAGGATACATCTATCTGGTCCTGAAGACTTTTCGACCAGTAGTGCTGCAAGGCAGTTGAACACCTCTCCTAGCTCCATTAACATACAGCTCAATTGCGCAAAATCGACATTTTAAACTACGCTGTTGCTATCATTTTTCTAACTTTGCAAAGTCCGCAACAAATTTCTCATTTATTATCTCGGTTATTAATTGATTCAGGGAGCAGTTAAACCTACTTGTTCCTTATAGACCCCACTTTATCCTTCATTAATCTTTCATTGTTGACATGTTGAAGACTTGTCTTTTTTCGTTGATTTAGTGCAGCTGGCACTTTTTCATTATATTTCCAGTTAGTCTTCTTTATTTCTCTCACTATGGTTCTCCACTCTTGAAATACTCCGGCTCATTAGTATTGCTAGCATTCTTTCAGTATGCATCATATGCTTCTTTTCCTTCCTTATTTTCTCCATGATTTCCTCAGTCAGTCAGGTACATTGTTAGGCTTGAAGTGCCTGATGGACAACATAAATTTTCATCGAAATGAGTAAAAGAAGACGTGAGTTATCATTCAAACCCATTTTTTTCGTTAAGCTATTTCAATTACAAACAAACTGATGAGTAAATAATAGAAGTATGGAATATCCGCTCTGTGGAAACAGCGATTTAGCCCATTTTTTCCGCACTTTCGAAGTGCTTTCACATTAGATCCTGCATTCCTATTCTATCCGTGTAATGTGATCTACAATGCTTGCACATCCATGAAAACAATGGGCAATTTAGCATTATCCTTACAATCAACATGCATATTTTTGGAGTATCAGCATTAGTGCGCTGTCTTAAATGATGTCAGACATACGCACAAACGAGCCTCACTGCCGATCTTGCATTGGAGTCTGTTGTGTCAAAGCTGGCAACTTACAGTTCTGTCTCAGACTCCCGAACCTGAGTCTGAGATGAAAACTTCTCCCTGGCTTGGAAAAGTTACCGACATCAATACTATTCTGACATACCGCACTGCTATCTCTGATGACTCTCCCAAGCATGAGTTCGGGCATAAACTGATCCAGGTGTCTCTCTATGCTTTTCCTCAATTGCTTCTTTCCAAACGGTCATGGAAGTTGCCACCGAGGCCGAATTGACTTTTTTTTTTAATTAACCCTCAGTGTTTTATTCACTTCGTTGACTTCTATTATTATTGTCCAACAAACAACTAGGAATTGAATCTTAACTACCTGATTTGAATGTATCATTGATAAGCTTAAAAGTACATCAGGGTACTTTAGCCTGGAATGTCCTGTATTTATATTTCTCATAGCTATATAGCTACTTTGAATGCTGTGTTCTCTTTTCAATTTTTCCTATTATTTAATAACTCTTTTATCCACCAAAATACTTTTCCAAAATACCTTCCCCGTTCATCTTTAAACAAGGAAATTCTGCACATTATCAGTCTTATTTCATAAACATTGTAAGATATTTCTGCTTTGCCAACTTAATATTGAATATTAATTACATTATGATTGTCTCTGATTATGATCCCCCACGCTGACATTCTTCAGATGGCCGCCTCGTTAGCAAGTACTATAATTTCCTCTCCAGTACGATTGGGAATCAGCCCTTGGCGATAAGGTGAACCCAGAAATGGTGCAGTGTGTAGATATTAGAGTTATGAGAAACGTTGTTTATGAGGAGGTGTTCATGGTGCCTGTCGTCATCAAAGATTCGAAGAATGAAATTCTTTGTATTTTAATATTCAGGATTCTTTAGGGAATGGAGCGGGTATGTGACATGGACAGGTTGTACACCTTGTTAGAGAGTGTAGTATTAGAATCTCTTTCTTCAGAATAAAGCATGTCAGTTTAAGAAAACTTGATGGAGGACTTCCCTCCCTTATGTTATGAAAGGCTACAAATGTACTGTACCTTGACGAGAGTTGAAAAGCTAGCAATGACTGACCCAAAGCGCAGCTTGTCCTGAGCAAAGTAACAATGTAAAAATTGACCAAAACAAAGAGCAGCAGTTGGGTTTGCCATAAAAAATACTACACTCAAATTCGGCCAATCAGTTTAAATTATACCCCAATATACCAAAATCCAATCAAATTCGTATTTAGTATTTTGATAATATTACAACAATCTGTTGTTTTTGGTCTAAAATCGGACATACTGAACAGTATGTGACAGAACTGCGAAAGACCAACAAATCTAGATTGCTAGCCGAAGAGCTCTCAACAAGCTACCTGCCTGTGGGGGATTTCGCGCAGCAGAATATCGAGGCTAACCTGAGAAAATCTACAGTGGAAAATTTACAAACAAGAATTAGCAAAGCTGACTGGTTTTGAAATGCAATTTTCTTTAGTCAGTCTTAATCTCTTTTTTTTTGTCAGACGAGTAATGTAGAGTGGGAGGAGATAGGTTTTGCAGAAAGCAGTTCAATACAGTTGTTGGTTTTCATATTGTCTGTTGGTCATAAAAAAGAAAGTTGTGAATTCATATAAAAATTTTGACCTCTGGGATAGTTCCTTGCCTCTTGAATTTGAACAGGTCACAGCACTGCCCGCATATTTTCTCTGTAGCTGGTAAAAATCAGAAGAGGAGATTACCCCTTATCGTAACACTTGGAGGGTCTCGAATTTCTGAATTAATTTACCACACACATCTGCAGATGTTGGGTTCTTAACTGTATTCAAGGCTGAGATAACATAATTTTATGGGAAATTGAAACGTTATGGGGAAATGGCAACAAGGTAGATTAACTTTAAAATATTTTAATCTTCCTGAACAAGGACTTCAACCTCTGTCTAATATCAAAGTGCAGAATTTAAAAAGCCTTCCTCGGAAATTAAGAGATAACCATACAAACACAGTTGAACTGTTTCATATTTTTGAACGAAATTTGCAATGTTTCTTCCAATATACAGCAGTCCAGTTTTAGAAACTGTGAAAACAATGCATTCCATTGATAGAAGTAAATATATTTCAGCTGTTGTTTGTTTGCGGCAGGGCTTTTATGAACATTTTAATTGCACGTGATTACAGAATGATGTTGTTTTGATTTATTATTCTTTATCTCTTTCTGTCTGTTCTCATCATGAAGACATTGCATTTTCATTTAGTTTTGTTTGTAATGCAATACACGCTTGCTAAAATTTGGCGAAGGATGTTTCGCTTTGCGTTCTTGATTTGGCATTGTTTTCCCTTGGTCAGAATTATTTTCTGCATTACGGAGTCTAAACTTGTTTCAATAATTTGTTAATTATTATAATGATGGAACTCATTTTTTCCTGAGAGATGGTTCAACGTGGAAACAGACCATTCGGCACCACTCACCCATGTCGACCTCAAAACCCTTCCTATTCATATATGCACCTCTATGCCTTTTAAATATTGTAATTATATCAGCCTCCAAAACGTGGTCTGACAGTTCATTTTAAACTTACAATTCCCTCTGCGTGGAAACATTTGCACTTGTATCACGTTTAAGACTTCGCAATCCCGTTCTAATACTATGCACTCTAGTTCTAGTCTTTCACTTTGTCTATTTAGCCTACTCATGCCCCTCATGATTACAAAAATCACTATCAGGTCACCCCACTGTCTGTAACACTCCAAAGAAAACACGCTCAGCCTATTCAAAATTTTCCTGTAACTCAATCCATCAAATGCTCGGAACATCATTTTAAATTTTACTGAAGTGTTTCAAGTTTAACAACATACTTTCAATTGGACAGTGAACAAGATCGCCCACAATATTCCAAAAAATGAAACAATTGCAAAACAGACAGTTGAAATTATGCTGGGATTTCTGAGTGCTTATTTTTAAATGTCAGATTTGACATTAGATTTTTAAGTTGTATTCTGGAAAATCAATATTGTCAGTTTTACGTATATTCAGCAGATGTACAACAATGCAATAGTACTACAGTGAAGTAGATCCTTTAGTCTAAAAGGTTTACACCTACCAGACGTCCCAATATTATTCTGCCTAGTTTTAGATTAGATTCCTTACAATGTGGAAACAGGCCCTTCGAACAAACCAGTCCACACCGGCCCTCCGAAGAGTAGCGTACGCAGACCCATTTCCCTCTGACAAATGCATTTAACACAATGGGCAATTTAGCATAGCAAATTCACGTGACCGGCACATCTTTGCACTTTGGGAGGAAATCAGAGCACCCGGAAGGAACGTGCAAACTCCACGCAGGCAGTCATCCAAGGCTGGAATCGAACCTAAGACTCTGGTGCTGTGAAGCAGTACTGCTAACCACTGAGCCACCAAGTTAAGGGTTATCGATTACAGGTGGCAATGTGTGAAGCTGAATCATATGTAGTTCACTCAGTGCAGTGTAGGCAATACACCATTGACTTGTTTGACTGCTTCGCTTTAAAACTTGAACTTTCATTCCAGCACTTACATTTTTCCCCTTAAAATTCGTTTTCTCCATTTCAATTCCTGTTACAGAATGATGACTAAAACAGTATTACTTTTGTTGAAAGGTATCGTGAGAGACGTAGATGGATTTCATTGATTTTGCTCTTTGCTCAAGGTTGTTATGAAGTTGTAAGTATGTCGTGTCCCTTTAAGAGAGAATGGAAGCTGGCCAGCACAGAATGTGCTGACAAATTTTAAAACGTAACATTTGGTTGTGAAACAAATAGCTTGTTCTGAGTTGCCATGGGACATTACAAACTCCAATTTGGCCAATCAGTTGAAATGATTTTCCAAGATATCAAAATCCAATCAAATTGGAATTTTAATGTTTGGTGAAAACATTCAATTGAGAAGATCTGATGCATTCAGTTCTCTAAAATTGGACATTTTAAACAGTTAGCGTGAGCAGCAAAGAACACCAATATATTATGTCCGCAGAATCAGTCTCTGAAAAATATCTTTTCATATGAAATCTGTGAAGCAGTAGATGGAAGAGAAGAAGACCAAAATATACAGGAAAATCGAAAGGAGAATGGTATTGGAATTCCTATACTTGGTTCAACTTAATCAGAGATTTTTTTTATCGCAGCAATATATTCCTGTGGATTGGGACCGAGACAAATTGGTCAGACTAATGAGATATACAAGGATAGATAGTTTCGATTCTTTTTTTCATTTCAGTTGAATTTGAAGAATAAATTGTCAAACTTTTTTATAATAGGACATGGTAGTTATTTGCCAATCATACTTTAAAGACTTAAGAGGTGAGATGAGCTTTTCTGAGCATTGTTTAAATTGGCAGAACATTATATAAAGCGATGAATCAGCTTGCGGGCTCAAATCCTTGATTTGAACCTGTCAGTCCGATCCAGTCTGAGAATTGGACGGATTTGAAGAGATTTTCGGAAGAAAAAAAAAAGCCCAGCTGGTTTAAACACTTGCAGTTTAGTGTCTTCTTTTTTAAAAAAATAACGTAGATTCGACAATTTGTTTAATTTGGTTAAATGTGGTTTGTTAAATTTAAAAAAAAATCAGAGAAATGAGTCTGAAGATTGCTCAAGACGTTCTGGGGTTTGAAGATGACTCCCAAATTTCTCAGGAAAGCTTAGAAGGAAAGGGAAAGAAAGACGTTACCTTTAGAATCACTAGACATTACAGAATTGGGTTTAACCAAGGACAAAGGTAAAGCTGAAAGTGTCATTAAAACACTTGGGTGTGCAGAGAAACAGACATGTGCAGCAGCGTTCGAACGACTTAAACTGCAGTTGAGAAAAATGCAGTTACAATATAAGCAAACGAAAAGTGAAGGACAGTGAAGAAATTCAGGAAACTGAGAGAGAGGTAGATTTCTTATCTGAGCAATGAAAGAAGGAGAGAAGAAAGGGGGAGAGAAATAAGACATAATTTTGAACTTTAAAAGATTTCAGTTAGTCTGAAAAGTCAAGTTAGCTGGATGGAGTTTAAAATAGCATGCATCTCTAAATGTCAAACTTTACTACATTATGATGCGAAAGAGTTTGAAGCGATCTTTCTTGCATTTGAAAATTGGCGATGCAGATGTAGGGATCCTATGTATTGTGGGTAATGTTAGTTCAGACTAAACTGGTGGGAAGATCTAGCGAGGCATTTGCAGCGCTTTCAGACGCGGTACCCAGACGCGATGAGGACGTCAAATATTTTAACTTAAGTTCCTGTGAATTTGTACCATACGCGTTTAGATTGTGGTTCAGAAACAGAAAGAAGAACCCAGGTCAGACTTACATTAACATCAAAAGAACTAAACATAGTTATTTTGAGAGATGTGGGCAGGCCTTAAAACGAGACAAAACCAATGTAGCACGAAGAGAGATAATTCTGCTGGAATTTTTTTTTAAAAGCTCCTTCCAGAGTTGACAAGAATTCATGTGGAGTAACGGAATTTTCATTAAGTAGGATGAGCATCAGAGTCAGCAGATGAATACAAGTTGGTGCACATGACAAGATCCAGGAAAAATAGGTCACCCCGTGAGAGGTAGAAGTTACTAGCTGGTGAGATCGGACACGATGAAACAAAGAGTTGAGAACACTCGTAAGTGTATACCACAGTTCAAAGATGAAGCTCATGAGCTTGTAAAGTAGGTGAAAGTTCTCAGATACTTCCACTGTGATAGCATGGGGTATGGAATTACGCAGTGTTGGTCGTTACAGAAAGGCACTGTAGGAACAGCTGTCATAAAAGAAGATAATACAGTGGTACAGTGAAAGTCGGAAAGGAAAACCCCAGACAATTCAAGGAAGTGCAGAAAAGTGTGCAGCTTAGGCAAAGGCTGAGTATGGAAATAGAAAATGATCTCAATAATTAATTCGCCTTTGTGGACAACGTTTACTCGAAATAACAAGACGAGAAGGTTCCAGAGGTTATACTGTTGAGAGACGCAGGATTTAACCAGTCTCGAACAGTAAGAAATTAGCAAGGTTTCATTCCTTCTGACCTGTTATCCGAGAGATTGGTAATTCGTGGGACAGATGGACAGAAATTTAGCAAATCCGGACGAAAGATCAGGGGGATGCCAAATCATGAATGGGGAAGAATAATTTGAGTGATTAATAGAGTGTCAGGTCCAGGTATGCATTTGTTCTGGAGAATGGTTTAGCAGGTTCCAATGTGATATTAACACCCTTTTTTGGAGCTGCCGAAAAAAAGAACACCAGAAAACAGAAGAGATGAAAGAAAAAACTACGTGTATTTTATCCATTCTGAGAGGTAAGAAGCTCTACTACCCTAAGTTAGAGCATGAATCAAAAACTAAGGGAAGGTTAAAGGAACTGTTGTTCAGTGAGCGGCATGCTGTTGGACAAAATGGAATAGCAAAGTCCTGAACAGGCCGAGTGTTAGTCAGAAATGTTGGTTATGAAAGGATAATGGACTTGCAAAAGAATGACGAGACAATTAAAAACTTTTATTTAGATGCATGCACCCAAAAGGGGGCAGAGATTATACCTAAGGGTTTTTGTCTGAAAGAATTGGGGAAACAGATGTTTGTTACTGCTATGCAGAGTGAGTACTCAGAAGCTGATATTGTGGAATTTGATGTACCTCAACATAAATTTAACAATGACGAAGTCCTTGAGGCATGGGTAATTTAATAAACTACCTGTCTCAGGAGGAAAGCACGCAGTTGAAATGTTTGTTCCTGCAGTATGACTACATATGTTGGAATAGTTTGGGGAGGACTAATGTTATTGTGCATGAGATAGACAATGGGAATGCTGTTCCAATAAAGCAGCAAACCCAATTTGCTTAATGTTTTCATATCCAGAACATGGTGGGGGGCATTCTCAATGAAGATATCTTCGAACCCAGGCAGAGCTTTTAGTGTTTGCTGATCGTCTTAGTTCCCAAACTTGATGTGACTCATTGATGTTGCATAGATTGTCAGAATGTCAACGCTGGAACAAAATCGCACTGATATGTAATGCCGAGATTGGAGGATTGCATCGAGAAAGTAGGACAAGACCGTCAAAGTACGAAGTTGTACTTGCTGCCTGGTTATTGACAGATGCATTTATCAGAGAGAACAGAAGAAATTTCTGAGTTCTTCACCGCAAATGGATTATGTCATTTCAAAGTGATACCCTTTGGAATGAGGAATTCCCACGCCACATTTCAAAGGCCAATGAAGAGAGTTGTGACTGCGTTAACAAACTGTCGAATCTATCTGAACGATTTAATGATCTTTCATAAGTCCTGCACATAGCAAATTTGTCAGATCTATTTGAACGATTCCGAGAAGCAAAACTAGTAATGAGCTGAAAGAAAAATGAATTCACGAAAGCAGGGGTGACATGCTTGCGACATAATATCGGTCATGGAAGGTTGACCACATGGAACGCAAATTTGAAAGCCATCAAAGAATTTCAAACACCAATATCAAAGAAAGAGATGCTTTAACTTGAGGTACGAAGTGAATTCTTTCGGAAATTTGTTCCAAGTTTCAGCGGTGTAGTGGTACTGTTAACCGCTTTCCTGAGGAATAACACAAACTTTCGGTGGACAGAACAATGCCAGGAGGGATTTGATCATTTGAAAGCATCCTTAACCACCGCTCCAGTTTTAGCTACAATAGACCTCTCTAAACTCTTCAAAGTTGCCATCGATGCGAGTGGCATCGGAGTTGGAGCTGTACTGCTGGAGGAAACGAGGATAGGATTGAACTGCCAGTTGCTTATTTTTCGTAGATTCTTAACATCCAGTCGAGGAAAGACTCCAGGATAATTTTAAAAAAAAGATTGAGTTTGGTAATTGCTGAACAACATTGAATGTGTATGTCATGGACAATGAGTGCGAGACGGTTGAGAATACAGCTGAAAACCATCTTATATTATTGACAAGTTTGAAAGACAGGAATGTGAGATTATTTGTTGGTGTTAAACGTTGCAGACCTCTCCTTTATGCCTCGTAGGTGTTGTATGTAAAGAAGAATGTAACTGCAGATGCGTTGTCGTGGATTTCACCGACGAAACATATACAAGATTGGTATACATTCAAGCTATTATGAACTTAGATTAAAGTCATATGCCTGTCATAAGAATGTGGTTGAGAAATAGTGGAAGCAAATGAAGCCATCGTCTTATTATGATTTTTTTTTTCCACGGGGTGGGGGTTGGGGGGGCATGAAGGTGCAAGAGTGTACTGTATATTGAAGACAGTGTGGAAGTTGGCACGGGCTGACAGAAGCACAGATCGTGTGCAACGTATTTAAAATGACACACTTGCTTGCAGCAAACGTCTATATTCGTGTTGCTATAGAACAAATACAACTCAAATTTGGCCAATCCGTTTAAATTATGCCCAATAAAACAATTTCCAGTCGAGTTTGAATTTCACTGTTTGTGATGACATCAAGCGAATGAAATGATCCGATGTTTTGGGAGATAGAGCCGGACATTTTGAAGAGTGAGTTGGCAAACTGCGTAGGACACGAACTACTCGAATTGTAGATTTCTCCGAAAGGTGCATGTCTGTATGAAGTTTGTGCGACAGACTATCGAGGCCAACCTTGAGAAAAATCTACTGAAGAAAAGCCACGAAATAGAATCGACACAGCTGACTAGTTTTGAAACAAGATTTTAGTTTGTTCGTCTTTTTTTCTTATATGACTAGTATTGTCGAGTGGGAGGTAAAAGATAGTTTAATGGAAAGCGTTTGAAAATAAGTGTTGGTTTGAATACTCTCTGTTTGACTTAATGAGTAAAATTGTTTTTTTTGTTTTAGTTGTGACATCTGGGACAGTTCTTTGCTTCTCGAAATTTAACAGATTATTGCATGAGGTGTACATTATTTGTACAGCTTGTTTAAAATGGCAGAGGGATTTACACCGTTCCTGAATAGTATCATACATCCTACAGCCAGCAAGATAACTCACAGCATATCTCACAAAACATCACCAATAAAGTAAATCATAACCCATATCATGTCACATACACAATGTCACTGTCACAAGAATACACACGCCACGAAATGTCAGATACTTTACCAAAAACAGAACATAACATTCCAATGCCTTACAACACAATCCGTCACCAACATATTGACCTTCTCACCACAGCACACTATTCTTCCCATGACCGACGAAATTATCCAAACGCTAAGCACCATATCACACACACACCATTGGCATAATACGCACTATTGGTGGCTGGTCATAAGATAATTGGTCACTCCAAATAAATATCGCCTGTCATTGCATCCCACTCCCATAACTCACTGAAACGCATTAATTCCCAGCACTGATGCCCACATTTTCAGTAACTGCGTACTGCGACCCCTTGTCACAACATCCCATTCTCTTCATTCAAGTCATTTTACGCCAATAATTATATTCATATCTCACACTTCATCCTCGTTCCCGAATTCAATACTTCTACCACTGGCATTATGATCACCCACTTCCCTTACGCACTAACTCACATGCTGTTCTGTAAACTGCAACCAGTGGAACCTTCTTTATGCTGAAGTTGTGGGAGCCTGGATCGCCTTGCCAGCGGAAGTGGTCGGGGTGGGAACGATAGCGTAAATTTGTATTATGTAGAAAGAAACATGAATCCGCAGGGAGCAGAGGGATAAAGATTTTTTTTTAAATCCGACAGGTATAAATAAACGATCTCGAATGGTGCAGTCTTACAGAACCGGAGGGACTTCTGCTGTGTTGCACTTTCTTTGCTCTTTGACTTTTTTCTTTGAATGTCAATTTACCAGAAATCCATCCAACGGGGAGACACAACAGAAGTGGAAGCATAGCGATAGACAACAGGTATGTGGTTTCACTGTTAGATGTTAATATGGAATCAATGCCTCATGACCTCTTGGAACATGATGTTGACAAGGGGCATAGCAAACAAAAAGTGCGGAAAGGAAATTTCTGGGTGCTTCCTTATCATGTCTTTTTAATACGTAAAATGCCAAGAAGAGCTTGTTTTGACGAAAGTGCAGATAAGTGCAGTCAAAAACATATCAGAAGAAACATCCAAAAAATCTCTTTAAATGAAGGCGGACTAAATTTAATGAGTGGCGTCCATCTTCAAGCCCTTGTCATGCTACATTAGATCTTGCCTGCGTCCTGACCCTCTTCATCATTCTTCCATCGTGTTGTCGTCTGGTTGGAGTATCGTCTCGTGGCAGAGCGGTTGTTGATATTGATTGACAAATTGGAAAACAGCACAACCCATATTCATGATGTGGTGTCTGTGTGGGGGGAATTGAGGAACTACAAAGGCAAAAAAACCATAATTGGAGTTGTGTATAGACCTCCTAACAGTGGTCAGGACCAGGGATGCAATATGTACCGGGAAATAGAGAAGGCATGTCAGAAAGGCAAGGTCACATTGATCATGGGAGACTTCAATATGCAGGTGGACTGGGTAAACAATGTTGCTAGTGGATCCAAAGAAAGGGAATTCATGGAACGCTTACAGGATGGCTTTTTGGAACAGCTTGTCATAGAGCCCACAAGGGAGGAAGCTATTCTGGACCTAGTGTTTTGCAATGAACCAGACTCTATAAAAGATCTTAAAGTAAGGGAACCCTCAGGAAGTACCGATCATAATATGGTGGAGTTCCGTCTGGAGTCTGAAAGAGAGAAGGCAAAATCGGATGTAATGGTGTTACAGTTAAATAAAGGTAATTATGAGGGCATGAGAGAGGAACTGACAAAAATAGACTGGAAGTAGAGCTAACCGGGAAGACAGTAGAGCAAAAATGGCAGGAGTTTGTGGGTATAATCGCAGACACTATACAGAGGTTCATCCCCAAGAAAAGAAAGATTATCTGGGGAGGAATTAGACAACCATGGCTGACAAAAGAAGTCAGGAAATGTATTAAAGAAAAAGAGAGATCCTATAAAGTGGCTAAGAACAGTGGGAAATCAGAAGATTGGGAAGGCTACAAAAACAAACAGAGGATAACAAAGAGAATAATAAGAAAGGAGAGGATCAAATATGAAGGTAGGCTAGCCAGTAATATTAGAAATGATAGTAAAAGTTTCTTTCAGTACATAAGACCCAAACGACAGGGAAAAGTAGACATTGGGCCACTTCAAACTGTTGCAGGAAGCCTAGTGATGGGAGATAAGGGAATAGCAGGAGAACTTAACAAGTACTTTGCGTCAGTTTTCACAGTGGAAGACATGAGTATTATCCCAACAATTAAATGGAGTCAGGGGGCTGAGTTGAGTATGGTTGCCATTACAAAAGAGATAGTGCTAGAAAAGTTAAAAAGTCTTAAAATTGATAAATCTCCTGGCCCCGATGGGATACACCCTAGAGTTCTGAGTGAGATGGCTGAGGAAAGAGCGGAGGCGTTGGTTGACATCTTTCAAGAGTCACTGGAGTCAGGAAAGGTCCCGGATGATTGGAAGATGGCTGCTGTAACTCCCTTGTTCAAGAAAAGATCAAGACAAAAGATGTAAAATTATAGGCCAATTAGCTTAACATCGGTTGTTAGCTTAACATCTATAATCCATCATTAAGGATGAGGTTTCTAAATTCTTGGAAGATCAGAGTCTGATTAGAACAAGTCAACATGGATTTAGTAAGGGGAGTTCATGCCTGACAAACCTGTTGGAATTCTTTGAAGAGGTGACAAGTAGATTAGACCAGGGAAACCCAGTGGATGTGGTCTATCTAGACTTTCAAAAGGCCTTTGATAGGGTGCCACACGGGAGGCTGCTGAGCAAGGTGAGAGCCCATGGTGTTCGAGGTGAGTTGCTGGGATGGATTGAGGATTGGCTGTCTAACAGAAGGCAGAGAGTTGGGATAAAAGGCTCTTTTTCAGAATGGCAGCCAGTGACGAGTGGTGTCCAGCAGGGTTCAGTGTTGGGGCAACAGCTATTCGCATTATATATTAATGATTTGGATGAGGGGACTGGGGGCATTCTAGCGAAGTTTACAGATGATACGAAGTTAGGTGGACAGGCAGGTAGTACTGAGGAAGGGGGGAGGCCACAGAAGGATCTAGACAGTTTGGGAGAGTGGTCCTGGAAATGGCTGATGGAATTTAACGTGAGCAAGTGCGAGGTCTTGCACTTTGGCAAAAAGAATAAAAGCATAGACTACTTTCTAAATGGTGAGAAAATTAGTAAAGCCAAAGTACAAAGCGATCTGGGAGTGCTAGTCGAGGATTCTCTAAAGGTAAACATGCAGGTTGAGTCCGTGATTAAGAAAGCGAATGCAATGTTGTCTCTTATCTCAAGAGTGTTGGAATATAAAAGCAGAGATGTGCTACTGAGACTTTATAAACTCTGGTTAGACCCCATTTAGAGTTTTGGTCCCTACACCTCAGGAAGGACATACTGGCACTGGAACGTGTCCAGAGGAGCTTCACACGGATGATCCCTGGAATGGTGGGTCTAACATATGAGGAACGGCTGAGGATCCTGGGATTGTATTCATTGGAGTTTAGAACATTAAGGGGAGACTTAATAGAGACGTACAAGATAATACATGGCTTGGGAAGGGTGGACGCTAGGAAATTGTTTCCGTTAGGCGAGGAGACTAGGACCCGTGGACACAGCCTTCGAATTTGACGGGGTCAATTCAGAACAGAAATGCGGAGGCATTTCTTCAGCCAGAGGGTGGTGGGCCTGTGGAATTCATTGCCACGGAGTGCAGTGGAGGCCGGACGCTAAATGTCTTCAAGGCAGAGATTGATAGATTCTTGTTGTCTCGAGGAATGAAGGGCTACGGGGAGAACGCTGGTAAGTGGAGTTGAAATGCCATCAGCCATGATTGAATGGCGGAGTGGACTCGATGGGCCGAATGGCCTTACTTCCACTGCTATGTCCTATGGTCTTATGCTCTTATGATCCAGTCCTTGTACAACTGGAACGCAGGATGTAATTGCTCAATTTATTGCTGAGAGGGTTCAAGTCACATCTTGGAGTGGATGCGAACTTTTAAATACCTGACTTCGAGATTCCAAAATAAAACTACATAATTCCTATTACATAACACGTGGCTACCCTATTTTTTCATTTGCAAATTCTAGGAAATATCTGGTGACGACTGTTTGAAGATAAATACACATCTGAAATGTTGCAAGTTTTTTTGACGTCCTTTGTTAGCGTTATGACCAGGGAAAATGACCATGGAGGACAGAATAGGACAGCACAGTACCTGTTGTTGAGAAGCAGATCTGACACATTAACTGGTCATAAAAGGCTGCATCTTTGGAATATAATACAATAATTTTGAAAATTACGGACGTTGTATCGAATTGACGAATACAATTGTTCTCTGTCGAACGAAAGTCAACGTCACTGAATTTATTAGTAAGCTTTCTTTTGAATAATTCATTCTGGCATTAATCCGTGACCAAGTCACTTGGGGCTTGTGACCGCTTCAAAGGCCACGATGTACTCAGGGTTGATCACCGTAAAGATGAAATGACGAGAAGATAAAGGAATTTTTCAATCATTGAATGGGAAAGGATGACTGGATTAATCAATGTTGTGGGGCGTTAGTACCCAATGATCTGTGAGAATCAGATGGAGACACAGAACATTCTTCATGAAGTTTAACATTGTAATTGCAAACTGAAGTGAAAACCAGAAATGGCTTCCCAACTGCTCTCCCGCCCCGATACTTGGGCTCGCTACTATTTATACATGTATCGTTGTCGCTCTTCCCTGGTGTCATTATCATAACTAATCGTATGAGTTTACAGTGTCTTTCAGACTAATCATTTTCTGCCACAATGACCTTCTGCTTTACACTTAACCTATCACATTTCACTATGAATATTTTAAGCTTGAGCTCATCTGTCACGTGATTTGACTAGCCTATCATATTATGCGTCCATTACCCTCAGCATTAGCGCATCTATTGCTCGTCTGCTACATGATTCTATGCATTCCTTCGTCAATCTAAACAGACAACTGCCAAACTAATTTCCATGTATTTCGCACTTTGAGACCTTTTGGTCTTATGTAGGGAAAGAATACAATGAGGTGGAGGAGTAAAGACCAGACTGGTAATTACAGCCCCAATTCGGAAAGGAATAATTTTCCAGCAACATACTTTCAGCAAAGACTCTCGCAATCTAAGCTCGCATATGACACAAATTAATTTAGGCGTATTTGTCTGGAAAAGGATTCAGCACGTCAGCAGTTCTGAGATCATAATAATTCAGCGTTGGAGCATTATCTGAAGAGGGAGATGTTCAGCAGACCCACAGGAAACTACCGTGCAGTGAGACGAACTAAAACAAGCCTCAGAAGAGGTATAGCACAGCAAGAGACAACTGCAACAATATTCATCACGATACCTGCAACAATCCCAATCTTGGCGAGTCAACCTCACATTCCATACAAAACGCTATCAAGCCAGGGAAAAAAACTG